>NC_018387.1:384322-391656 GCF_000208865.1 Neospora caninum Liverpool
TTTTGCTCCTTTCCGTCCCATGTGCCATCCTCTTTTTGGTTCGAATCTTGCTTTCCCCCCACGTTTTCCCGTTGTTGTTTTCGCTTTTTTTAGTTCCCCTTCCCTTCCCCCCCCCCCCCCCCCCCCCCGTCAGGTTCGGTCAGAAAGCCGTCATGGAGTGGATTCGAGGTGGCCCCGCCGCAGAGGTGGTTTTCCAGATTCAACAGACCAAGTTTGTGATTCCACCAGAGGTTATGAATCGGTCAGATGTCCAGGGTTCGGGTCTGGCGTTGATTGCGAAAAATGAAGGATTCAAAGACATCCCGCCGAAACTTCCCAAGGCAGAAGATGGCTCCATCCGCCTCACACGACCCCTGGAAGGCTTTGAGCTCCTCGTCGACCACTTGCTAGGTACTCTCCCGTTCTTTGTGACGGTCTCTGTCGTCTCGTTGGGCTCTCTGAGGTTCTTCGCCTTCGCTGTCTGGCCGCGCCCCTGAAGGCGTCCCTCTTCTCTTTGCATGCGCCCTTCTTCCGCTCTTCTTGCCCGTGTGTGTGTGTGTGGTTCTCTGGCGTTAAAGAGGCTGTGCTCTCTCCTTGTCCGCTTCTTTCTGCTTGCGCGGGGGCAAGGATGACGAGGACGATCGGGACATCGGAAGACGGGACACGAGTGTCTCGTTTCGTTGATGGGTCCTCGGTTTGTCTTCTCCTCTACCTTCTCGTGGAGTTCTCCTTCTGCTCTTCTTTGTTATCCTTGTCTGAGTCTTTTCCTCCTTTTTTCTCTGTCTCTTCCAATCGCTCCGGTCGCGAGCTCTCCCGCGCTGTATAGACAGCCGAGCCACAAAAAAAAGCACGTCCTCACACGCGACTCCGTGCAGTGTCTCGCTTCCCGTGGCAACTTTGTTTCGCGTGGTGAGGGAATCTTTGTTCTCTTTCCATTGCTTCGCCGCATGCGTTTCTGTGCCTTCGCCTGTCTCGTTCCTCTGCGGATATACTGTTTTGGATCTGTGCTGCTCTTTTCTCTTTCCTCGGGAAGAGGCCCTCGTCATTTCGTCCAAGTCTCTCAGCATGTACTGACACGTCCTCGTTTTTTCCACTAAAGGCGGAGAGTTGTGCTGTTTGTTCAGATCTCGAGCCCCTCAGAAACGTCCCCTTGCAGGATTTCGCGAGCAAGTACATCGCGCTAAAATCCGAAATGGCCTTTTGGCAATTGCCTCTCGAGGACTTACCGTTCAACGATAAGGTCTACTTCGAATCTGCCTGGACAGGTGGGTGCCCTCGACTCCAAAAACCTCGAAGAAAACTAGTACCAAAACGGGAAAGGCCTGTCTGTGAATGGCTCACCATGTAGATACAGGAAACTGTAAGAGGCGTTTCGCGTCTCGGGGTGTACGGACTCGCTGGCCTCGAGTTTTCACGCTTCTTATCGGCAGACAGAGGGTGGGTCGTTTCTTCTGAAATAGGAGCGGAGCTCCGTCGCCAGGCTGCCGCGGAACGAGAAACGTAGAAAAGCACGAGGATGGCACAGAGTATCGGCGCTGCAGGCGTCGGCGCAAGAGAAGCGAGCGAAACCACAGCAATAAACCGACAGACCAGATGTCCATACATACCTCGCGTCTCGCCAAAAGAAACTTATCTGGACAAACTAGGTGGAACAGCCACGAGCGGCGTTCACGTGGCAACCCCAGACATCCTAAAACACTCACTTCTTTTCGTCCCCTCATCTCTTAGTCTCCCTCGCTCTGTCTCCTGACGAGCAGCCGCCAGGTCTCGTTTATTCTTTTGGGGTGTTTCCATTTCCCTCACTGTCTCTCTCTGTGCGAATCGGTCTTTGCGTCTCTGTGCCGAAATCAGATGAGCGCTGCCTGTTTCCGTTGTCGGCGCCGGATGCTGCCGCTCTCGAAAAGCACGCAGATGCAGAGCCCACGAGTGGTCGGCGAACTGTCTTAACTCGCCTGGAGAAGCAGCCTGAGGAAATCAGCAAAACGTTTCTCGATCTCGGCGAGGAAGAAGCACGGGACTGGTCTTTCTTCGCCGTCGAGCCCGCGGAGGTGGCCAAGGTCGCGAGGAAAACCCACAAACCTGTTCCCGGCAGGCTCGTCCTCGCAGTCGGTGAGATGAGGAGACATGCAGGAAACACCGCCGTGTGAAGACCGGATTTTCGTGGAAAAAGAAGCACATATCAAAGACATACCGACCTTTTTTCGGGTTGAGTGGTCCAGTGACGCGTGTGCCGACTGAGGCGAAGAGCGAGTCTTCGCGGGCGACAAATGTGTGACGCGCAATTGAGAGGACGAGAGAACGAGTAGACGTGTATCGTGCGGAGATCTGGGTCGCATAGACAGAAAAGCTGTTGCCCGATATCTCGGGTTTTTCGTGTTCTGCTCTCCGAAGAAAGTCACGAGTCGTTTAGTGCGCACCCGTCGGTCAATCGCCGCAACGCATATGCCCGGAAAAAGGTTCCCAGGGGTGTTCAGGCCGTCACTCTCAATCTCCGCACATTCGCAACACATGTGCCCGGAAAAAGGTTCTCAGGGGTATTCGCGCCGTCACTCTCGATCTCCACACACTCGCGCCTCGTCATGCATGCGCATTCACAAGTGTCTCCTTTCGGCTTGTGGAGATGCGTAGGGCGCGTGTCGGTTCTGTTGTGTCCCGATCTGTCTCACGGTCGGCCCCGCGATTCGCCTGGTTTCATTATGGATCGGGGTTCAGTCCACAGTTCCTCCCTTTTCTCCTTCCTGCTGGCAAACTGCATTGTCCAACGCTTGCAGCCTCTCGCAGCCTTGCACTGAACGAAGCGAGAGATATAGCTCGACAGACAAGTCCATTTCAGTACTTAGAGACGTACACAGCAACACCCATATATATATATATACGAATATACATATATATATATATATATATATATATATGTACGGATGCGTATTATGTATGCGGACGTGTAGATTTCTATATGTTGTTTCGATGGTTTAAGGTTTTGTGGTGTTCGGGGTGTTTAGGTCCGAAGAAGTTCTTCTGCAAGATCCCGTATGTCACCGACTTGTGTGTGCACTACGGGACACTGGGCGAGCCCGAGGCAGGCTTCGCGCCTTTCGCTCTCCTCGTGTCGCCCACAGAGTGCACCATCGTTTGGAGTCTCGGCTGTTTCATTCACATCAAAGCGGCTGAAGGCAGCAATCCTTTGTCGGCGCACATCAACGTCATTAAAGAGACCCCGAGCTGGCTCTGTGTTCACCCCTGTTTGGACTACGTCCTGTCAGGTACACAGAGTCCGGGATGCGTTCTCACAATCCGAATCCCTTCGACCCGGCGCCCGGTGGGCGCAACTAACACTCATGCTATACACACTGGCATATAAACATGTATCACTGCAGGGGTGTAGGAAGAATAGTCCTGCCGGCTGCAGGGGTGTACGCATGTTGCGACACGACGCAGAGACCTCAGGAGGAACGCGCATGTGTCTGTGTTAGGCCGCAGGCAGCGAGTGTCGAGACGAGGAGTTTGAATTAGGTGATGGTGTTTGCGGGCGTGCCAGCCGGAGACGTAGGCACAGTCAGCGTAGGGACGTCCAGCTGTAGCCGGGAAAACAGCGACGGCGAGAATGGAGAGTCTGCGCAAGGCCCCCTCGGCGCATGCAATCGAGATTCGTCGAGTTGCTCAGCTTGTGATGTTTTTGACTTCCATCTTTTCTTTCGGTTTTAGCGCGCTGAGGTCTACACGTCCCTGGTCTTTTTCTTTCTCGCAGGTGTGAAAGGTCCAGTTCCGTACATTTTTTGCTTCGACATGCCCGACGCCTCGGCCGTTCGCTTCTTCCCGTGGGGCTGCTTGGTGGTGAACAAACAAGTGACCCTCGAGAGCCGCAAGAAGCCTTCAGACATCAGTAAGGCGGAGCGACAAGATGGCGAGGTTCATTTCCCTCGACTCTTGCCGTGCGCGAGACGGCGAAGGAAGAAAAGTGACGCCTCTGCGCAGAGAGAAGACGAGGAGACAAATCCATTCTTACCCTCCGTAGACCATCGACTGAGGTGACGAGGCGAAGCGTGGATAGCGAGCGAAGCGTGGATAGCGAGCGAAAACCCCGTTTCGTATCACCCTTTCCCCGGCATGGAAGAAAAGGAGAACAAGAGAGAAGACTAGAGAGCGGGTGGCAGCCACTTTCCTCTCGCTCACTTTTCGTCTGTTTTTGTCCCCGGCCTCTCAAGCGTTTTTTCCTTTTCCTGGCGTTTTTCTCAGGCGGTCCCTCGGCCTCCGCGTTGGTGGCGCGGCTCGCCTCGCGCGACGAAAGTGGGCCGAACGAGCATTTGCGACGCCTCTTCACTTTCCTGCAGCCCGACGCTTCGGCGAGGAAACGCGCCGAGGATCCCTCCGAACTCAATCCGGCGAAGCCTGTGCTGGTCGCCAGTGTGCTGCGCAGCAAACTGAAGGCGCTCAAGCCCATTGAGCGAATCCACCTGATCAACATGGACATCGAAGAGGTGCGACGGCGCAAGGCGACCGGGCGAAAAAGCCTATGTCCCGTGCCGCGAGGCAGAAGACGCCACGCGTGTGGGGAAACACAGGCGTGGCTCTTTTAGCAAGGGAACAAAAAAGTTGCGAGATACGGTGGATCTCTACAAATCTGTGTATACGCGTGTATCTGTGTTTATATACACTGTGAGTGTTTCTTTTGGACACTGGTGCAGCGGCGCCTCGCGCACGTATTTCCTGGACGTGTGCCGAGATGGAGATTTGCGTAGTGATGTAGATTCCTAAACGTGGATCGATTGTTTTGCCTCTTTGTGCAGGAAAGCTCGGTGACGCTCCGCCACGGAGAGCACTACGACATTCTGGATGTTCGCAACGCCGCAGGCACTGACTTCGAGGTGGTTATGGCTGTCAACGGAGGTATCGTCTCCCGAAAGGTGCGTCTTGCAACTCACGCGTCACGGATCGAAAGCGAGACTCCTCTCACACGCAAAAGACGTGTTTCGCCGCTCCACAACCATAAACACAGGCACATTTATATATGTGTATTTATACATATATATGTGCGTATATATATATATATATATATATATATATATAGGTACGGAAATATATGCAAACGTGTGTACAGTTGCAGTGAATTTTTGTATTTGTATGTATGTGAACATTTGTAACTGTGTGCGTAGACACTGTCCAGGCATAGCTGCATGTAGGATTATCTCGCGAGCATTTTCACACAAAGAGAGACAAAGAGAAGCACAGCGAGGCGACAGGCTCACCTTCGCTCGGCTTCTCCGTTGCTCCGTCACGGCGTGGCGCTTGAGTGGCGAAGTCGCTTAAGGTCGCTTTGTGTTATTTTTGCGGGCAGTTGTCTGACAATTGCCATGTTCAAATATATATATGCATGCAAATACCAGTGCGTCGGATGTGTTTGGTCCTCGTGAGCATTTCTACTGGCCGGGGTTTATATACATATGTATTTATATATAGGTGTTCCGAAGTTTGGCGTTTTCTACGGCAGGTGTCCGTACACTCAGAGGGTCGGACGAAAGCCATTGTGTGCGCATCGGGCTCCAGTCGTTTTTCGCCGATGGCCACATGTAGGTTTTTCTCTCTCTTCGTATGCACGTGCATATGCGTGCGAACTGTTTGGCGGTGCAATCCGGAGAAGAGCGAACTCTGTTGTATTCAGCGAGAGGACTTCATGGAAGTTCGTTACGGCGAACCTGTCGCGGTCGTCGGCGTCACCGGGAAGGGTCACCTCGTCCCTCAAGGTCACCTCCTCATTCCGAATGGTGCTCCAGTCGGCGAGATGTTCCGCAGTCTCACTCTCGTGAGCGAATACATCATCAGCGAAAGTAGGGCGAACCCAGCTGTGTAGCGTGGCAAGTGCGTAAAACGCCGAGCTGCGAAGGTGTTTGTAGGTCGTTTAATGCATTCAGGCCTATGCGGAAAAAACTGTCGAAACAGCAACATCAGTACGAAGGAGCGACACTTTAGCGTTCGAGTGCCGTGCCGATCGAGACATCCACGTTCCGCGGATAACTAGACCATCAACACACATCCTTCTCCATACTCACGTATATTCATGTATTTTTGAAGAGGGATCGAGGTGGATTTAAACGAAGCGGTGTCTATGCATGGTGTCTGTGTCTGCGTGCTTGAGAGCCGGCTGAAGGCTTGAGCAGTACACAAATCCGCTCCTGGTTGCACAGGTTGCTTGGACGCTCACCCTTCCAATGAGAGAAAAACTCCAGGAACACAGGTAGCCGCCGTCAAAGGTTGCATGCTGGTCAGATTTCTGTGTAAAAAGTGAGGCGCGTCTTAATGTTCCTGTCCACTTCTTTTCAGAGACATACTACACCTTTGGTCTGGCCCAGAAGCTGTTTGAGTTCCACCGGTCTCTCTACCTTGGTCGCCCCGGCAGCGACGCAGGTGGCGACGCAATCTTGAGCAGAAAAGGGTCAAAAGCCTGAACCTTGGGAGTCGTTCGAGCCAGGTGTTGCTCCTGAGAGCCCCTCGCGCAGCCCTTTTCCGTCCTCGCCTCTGAGAGTCTTCGGGCCCCGGAGGAGAGAGCCCCGCAAAGGAAAGACGGGGGCGAGAGAAACGGAATCGAGAGAGCAGAAAGATCTCGTGCGCTCTACATCATATGTGTGAAGACGTTGTCTGTGCGGAGGCTGTCCCATATCCATGTCTTTTTCTCAAATCAAGAAATCATGCCGCCGCTGGCGATGATCGGATGTCGTGCAGGAGTGTATGCGTGCACGTAGATACATATATATATGCATAGATATATGTATGTCTACGTATTTTTCTTCATGAGTCCAGTCGCTGTTGGCTTTGAATGTGAACGACGGGATACGCGTGTATGTGTGGACAAGCGCGTTCTTGCGAGGAAGTGTCCTCCCGTAGCTCCTTCGCTTCTTCGCGAATTGTTCTGTCTAATCTGCCGCAACGTTCAAATGTGGAGGAGTCACTGGCGTCTGGTTCGGGACGGGCGGAAACGGGCGGGGTCTTTCCTGTTTGGTGACCGGTCTCTGGCTGTCCCCAGCGAGGTTGGCAATTTTTCTTTATCGCCTCATTCCTAAAGTCGCACGGAGCAGTCATACGGAGACCAGGTGGCGTGCTAGCGAAAACAGCGGTCTTGGCAGCAAGGGACACTGCTACGTGGCCGAGGGGGACGCTGCACTAGCGCATGCATTTGCCGACCGGAGCGAGAAAAAGATGCGCATGGGTGTGTCTCTGCGGGTTCTCCAAAAAAACAGAGCTTCTCAGGCTCGTCTGTAGCTTGCACGCGAATAGAAACGTCTGTATATTCAGATGCCCACACATGAGGCAAGAAGATGTTTAGCGATGAACTGTCGGTTCTTTTCAATGCCCAAGGCGGAGCA
>NC_018387.1:391756-565253 GCF_000208865.1 Neospora caninum Liverpool
AGAGAGGGAAAGGGGGTTGTGGCGTCGAGACCATGAAAAGTAGCCCCCGTCTTTCCTTCCAGCTGATTCTGTTCTTCAGGACTCTCTTTGGAGGGGCTGAAAACCGGCGCGGAGTCGCGCGGATGGGCACGGGTGCAGTCGTGAACCTGCAACAAATTCGTGGGGATCGGGAGGGACACGGAGCGCTCATCAAACACCGGTTGTGTCATCGGTCCCTGTCAGCCAAGGACGGGGGAAAGAAGCTGCGGCAATCAAACCGCAGAGAGATTGAGTCCTGCCTAGCTCTTCCCTGTCGACGAAACGCATCGTAGCTTTATTCTTTTATTTATTAAGGTGCCCTCAGAACACGAGAACCGGTGGGACTGCCTCCGCGTGGGGGTCTCTGATAGCTCCCCCGTTTTTCTGAGGGGAGCTACCCCAGCTGCAGCAGTTGAAGGTTAGGTAGTAACGGGACGCGAGGAACCGAGGAAGTCACGGCGGAGAAGTATTGTTGTAACTGTTTTCCTTTCGGCAAATTCGGAGCGAGGACGTGATTTCGCTTTTGTGGGTCAATGGGAACAGGTTAGAGTCACTCCATTAACACTACCACAGCAGATATTACGGACACCCAAACGCACACGGTACAGAACATCCCACTGTGTTAGAATTCACTAGTCAAATCAGCGCCTCACATCCCTTCCCGTTCTGCGTGGGAGCCTTTTCCACCGGGTAGCGGATCTGTCAAACTATCTGAAAAAAAGGCGTTTATGTGAATGCCGTAGTGTCCCCTCGAGCTTCCACGTCTAAACTCTATCGGACCATGAATTTGCCAGGACCGTGCAGCAACATACTCGCCACCAGATACGATCAGAGTGTGAAGAGGTCACACTTCCTCCCAGAACCTCTCTTTCTAGAAAATCTTGAAAAACTTTGGCGACAGACAACCCAAGATAATGAATCATGATAGCATATGGTGCGGTGTGGCGGGCGAGGAATTTGGAGGCTCTGCCGAGGTGCGGCAGACACCTCCCTACACTTAACTCGCACCTGTAAACGTCCAGCCTGTTGTGAGATGTGCCTCCGTTCGTGTCCGTAGTTTCGTGCATGCAAAACTGCGTCTGATACACGGCCTAGTTCTGATACACCACCTATCGCCTCTGGCGTGGACAGACGCTGAGCACCAGTCCCTTAAACATCGTGCCGTGTCAACTGTTGAAATGCTTGTAGCAGTTTTTTTCTGCGGCGACCAGCCCGCTCAAACTCATCAAAACTGCGTTAATTTTGCGAACGAGAACCCTGATTTTTTAGACACCAAGGTGGGTGCCTTCTCAAAAAGACAGCGGATGCCGCTCAAGAGTGACTCGTATGTCTCTCGAACGCCGCAACAACATATCAACTGCCATACCAGCTAACTACCGGGTAGCCGCGAGCATCGGTGCACAACGAACCTTTCGGGCACGCACTGTGGATCGAAAAGGATTCTGCAGGGATCTTCAGTCTCAAGATACAGCGCGGATCGTTTTCCTAGACAGGACGGAGCCCTCAAGAAGTGTGTCATCAGTCGAGCTCGGGGACCTGCCACAGGCCATCGTTCAGATATGTGTAGCTCTCGATGCAGATACCCTTGTTGTCTTGGAGGCTGCGATACACCACACACGTTATACACATCTGACCGATTATGCACTCTTTCGCCCTTGGACCGCAACGGAGTTTCAGCGGGGTTCCTTTTGCTTTCGTCTACTCGCACCCGCGACGACCCTCATTTCTAGGTGTGCAGCCAGCAGCTGCAGCTGCAGTCTAACCCCTGTTCTGACTCACATCTGTTTCGTAGACATGGTGGCAATGCCGATTGCGCAAGCGTTCAACTTTCCCTCGGCAGTGACTTGCTGCAAAACAAGGAAAAGAGACAATGCATGCTAAACGTACGAATATTTTGACTGGGCCAAGAGCTCTGTACGGCACAGAGTTTTCCACGGAAACATGAAAACCTAGCACGTACCTACTCTGTCTTTTATGCTATCTGTCCCTCGCGCGAACGTCGCTTGTACCACTCAGGTTTCAGGAAAAACACACGAGAAAAGTTTTCTCGCTCTTCTCGGCAGCAAAGAATCGCATTTTCCTCACCACCACATCGCCAGCCTCGACATCCTCCATGCGACCGCCCGGTGAGGTGAGGCCTGGACACATGATGTTTGAACCGCGGAGTACGAAGCTGATGGCGCCTCGATCAACTTGCATTTTCGGCATCATAGATGGGTCTGCAAATGCATAGAGGGCCGCAACCAAAATCCAGGAGAGCAAGCGGCGCAAAAAGAGTGGGGCCGAAGGAAGCAGTGGCAGTCAGGTGTGTTGTTTTCGGCCGCGTCGGCACAAGGCAAAGCAAACAACGCAGTACCGCAGAGAGAATGGTCATCTGCTCAAACCGATTTCTATAGAATACGTGACTGAGAAAGACAAACGGAGTTCCCGAAATCAACGCAAACATCTCCGTTTCCAAGAAATCCCTAGGCTGCGTTACCATTCCGCCGGACAAAGCTGTTGCGGCTATCCCCGTCCATGATAAATCCGGGCGTTTCGAAACTCGTACTCCCGTGCAGTGTGTCGCAGCATCCAAAGAGCGGAAGTACCTCACTTTTGGTTGAAAGCTTCTATCGTCCGACTGTCACGACGGCAACACAGAAACGCGAAACAGGCACCCTCTTGCCCCGACCCACAAAAAGAAGGGTAGACCGTTCCTGCCACCGGGGCTGGCCGACAATGACATGGCTGGAATTTATACTAGGTTCTATCTTGGGATTCTTTGTTTAGAGTGCTGCATCCTGTCAAACTTACAAGTGTGTAGCAGCCGAAGGGTCGGCACCCAGGGTCCATCACGGCTTTGAAAGAAGAGTATCTCTTTGCCGTTTGCGAGCAGCGTGATGTGCCGCTGGCTGCAAGCAAAAATCAAGTATAGAACAGCGGAAAACAAACACGCCTAGGAGAGACTTTCTCGGAATGCACAGGATGTTAAAAGGGTTGGAAGTGCTGCCCGTAGGAGCAGCCGCGAAAAAAAATGTCGAGAGTGAAAGTGACCGCGAGGGCAATTCGATACTTGGCCTGTTGACCGGCCAAATCGGCTTACCACTTCACCAGAGTCACGGGGGACTTTTTGGGGATAATGTCGTCGATCACATTTTCCAAACGCGGGTACTGCTTCAGAATCTGTGAGGAAGGCATGCAGATGCACACGGCAACGGACCTTGAAACGGACCACTACCATGGGAGCTGTGACGAACGTCTACAACCGACTCGGACCCCGACTAGTCTCCAGGTGCCGCACCCACACACGTAGATTGCCTGGGTAAATTTCGCCAGATATCTGTCGTGTTCCTCGCCCCAAATGTCGCATCTGACAGTGGTGGCTCTCTTTCGCCGACTGTTCTGTTTCTTCCAAACGCGGGACGCGGAGTGGTTGACTAGAACCTTGGAAGGCCGGGAGCAGCGCATGTCTTTTATTTGCCGCAAGAGACGGAACACGAGACAAATAGCGACTACGAGACATTCCAGTAGACGCACCTGCGCTCGAATTGCCCTCTGGGCAGACGACTTGGCGATGTTTTGCGCCGAAATTTCCTCGACAGAGAACTTTTTCATCATCTTGGCTAACGAAGTACTGAGGAGGGTGACACACGTCCTACACAGTTTGCGAAAGCCGGTTCACCTAGGGTGTATCTACACCTGAACCTCAGCCGGGGGGTGAAACCGTTTCCAGGCGGCACCCCCTGACGGACACACGCGCAAAAATAACGAAGGTGGTACGATAGGGATGTTCCCGCACGGTCGGCCCTCGTGGAAGGAGTGAAAAGGAAGCGATTCCGAGTAAGTTCCTCCTTATGGAAACAAAATCGGGGTTTTCGAACGAAATGAAGGAAACGGCTATATGACCGTGACCAAACGCAGGTGCCAGACTGCTCAAGTCGGCAGCGAGGAACGGCGGTTTAGAGCCACCAAAACAACGAGAGAAACGGACACCCACACGACAGTGGAGCACATCTGAAGCCTGGAAAATGGCAAGGGAAACGACAATGTGAAGAGTTATTGGCACTGTCGACCAGGGATCGTTTAGAGAGGTGAGAAGCGCGCACGGAGCGACGGATTACTCATCAAAGGGATCAGAAGAACGGTATGTGAAGAGCGCCATAAAAGATTGGAAGCGACTGACACTGCAGCTGAATACCGGCAGAAGACGCTCCTTGGACAGAATTTTAAAACAAAGAGCAGCCACGCTGAGCACTTTGGCGGGCGACGGAGGCAAGTTCCGTAGAACGGGGGCGCGTCCCCCACTGTTTCTGTCAGGAATGCGTGAATTGAACGCCAATCCCCCTCAGCTAGACGAACTAGGTCCCACCAAACGACAATACGACACCAGAAGCACCGGGAGAAGCCGCTGCAGGCATTTTCCTCTGTTCTACCCGGCAGAACGTGGCAAGAAGTGAACGGACTCAAGTGACCACCACTGCATGCACAGTGTACGCAAAGATGTTGGCTAACCAGCAGCGGATCACGCTGCCGACTTATACTACGAAAGGACGAAACTGGAGCAAAAGAGTACAAACTCACAGCTTTCCGATGTTCAGGGGACATTCGTCTTTAGGGATTTGGGGCTTTTTCGAAGGGCGGTTCAGTCGGTGGAACACGTGCTGGCCGCCCAGAACGGAGCAGACCACGGTCGAGACAGCATGCGTCTAGGAAGCCGTTCTTGGTCAACAGGCTCATCAACGAGCACTACGTGTGTTCGCAGAAAAGCCTGCATTGATTTCTGCGTAGCGTATAGTTACTTTGCTGGGGCACCAGCAAGTCAGCAAGTCGCCGCAACACGCCGGTTTCCGCTAGTGTAGCCAGTATTTCGGCCGTTGCGGCGTATCCATAGATACAAGATGTGCATAATTCATGCATTCAGCAAAGGACCGAGAGTAACCCGGTATCTTTTGAAAGACATAGTTTACAAGCATTCACCGATGCAGGTGATATCTGTGTTTCCGGATGTGGCAAGTCAAAAAGAATGAGAAGGCTTCCGTAACAGATCAGTAGGAAGCGCTGTAACTGCCAGGCTACACTTTTGTTTTAGAGGTACGGGCTCTAAAGTGCCGCGGAGTGTGCCAGCTGTGCGGCCGTGTTTTTTGCCGTTTTCTGTGGCTGGAAGACTACGGTGTCCTAGTCGCGCGCCGACCTGACGCTGCAGAGTGCTCGATCCGGTAAAACACGCGCAGGCGGTCCATCCCCGCTTGTTAAGTACCTCGGTTGCAGGCGATACGTCGTATCTCGTAACGAGAAGGGTGCACGTGTTTCGGTGAGTGCGGCTTTTCGCTTGCGCTGGCGATGTGCGGTCTGCTGCCGGGATTCCCCAGCCCCAGTGCATTCCGTTCCGCGGGTCTACACTCTGCACGGTCCGTCCATTGTAACGTCTCCGGTAGTGGCGGAACACCCAAGGGGGGGGGGTCAGGTTCAAAGCTGGTCCCCGTCACGCGGAGAACTTAGGCACGTGACGCGGGCACCCGGCAGTGAGACCGCATGTAAAGTTTCCCTGGCAAATCCGTTACAGAAAGACAGGGATATGCTCGCGATGAATGGGCACGGGAAAGTCGGATGACGGACCCTTGACGACGGCGCACAACAGAACGCTTTCTTTGAAGCGTATAACACAGTACTTGCGATCGGTCGCGAAAACCTTTCTGAGAGACCTGAGGCTCCCGACGCCGAGAACGCCCAGTCGAAAATACTGCGGCAGACAAGGCGCCTTCGCACGCTGGCCAAAGCCTCGACAAAAAACGCAGCCAAAAAAGGACACCAGCAGTTGGCCCGGATGCGCTGCACTTCGTTGGCCGGCATCGTTTCTTGCGTGTGTACGAAGCCAGGTAGCTCCAAAGTGACGGAAAACAAACGAGAGGAACCGGCTACACGTCGCAAACCCTCGGCACACAATGTGTCTAAACGTCAAAACTTGGAAGTCACCAAAAAAATGAGCATCGACACGAAAACGGTTCCCTCTTCTCCTCTATACATAGATATCGAGACTTGCCCCTTCACTTTCCTCTTTGCTAATCTATATCACGCTTGGAGTCCTCTCAGATTCGCGCGCCCGCCCCAAAGCGAAAAACCGCTCCGAGGACCCAAGTAGAGGACATGCGGTTAACGGAGATGTCCGACTGTCTGTACAGCTGCATTGCGTCGCGACCATCCCGCCTCCCCTCGGGGAGCCGACCTGTGGAAACTGAAAAGTGCCGCTTCCGATTGTTGTCGAAGCGGTTTTGTCCCTCTCTCCGCTTCTCGCCTGCAGGCAGCTTCAACTGCCCTCACCCGACAGTCGGGTGCACACCGCGTGTCGTTCACCTGCGTGTGGCGGCGGGAAGTCTCTCAGACCCTCTGACCACACACTTTTCCTCCCCGCCTCCATACGGGCCGCCGAGGGCTGTCGCAGTACCTGGCTCCAGCGGCCGCCCTTCTGCGCCTTCTCTCGCCAGAGAAGCTCCGACTCGCGCTTCTTGATCTGCTCTCCCGGCTCGAGTCAACATCCTGGGCGACGCGGTGGGGGTATTTTCCTTTTCTCTCCGCTTCGCTTCTCACAGGTCGTGCATCTCCACATCCCGACCTCGGCGTCCAGCTCCGCCCGGCAGCGACTCCGCTGTATCTGTCTCCTCGCTCGCTGGAACAGGATTTCTCACGACGGTACGCAGACCGCGGCGAGTCTGCCCCGCGTCGAAAAGCCTTCCACTGCTGCGAGGGCGTCCCGTTTCTCTGGCCATTTCGTGTAGGCAGATCGTCGTCACTGCCACTGTGGAAAGAGGAGCGCCTTCGCCTCGCTCTCTCGCCCCCGCCGTGTCGCACAGGACTCGCTCCTCGCCGTCCCCAAGCACCAGGAGAGCTCGTTCGACTGCTAGCACTGCTTCCAGAGCGGTAGGAACGCTCGAGAAATGGGTGTCCGTCTCTCTCGTGTTCTCCACGACTGCGTCGCCTCGCCTCTGGCCTGGACTGCCCGCGTGCATATCTGTCGGGCGACGGAGACGACGAAGGCGAGGCGTACATGCACTTGTCGCTTCTCTCTGCGCTTTGACTCCTGCTGTCCACGCTTACGGGGCTGCGGAGCCTTGCAGCTTTTCGTCGTCGTTCCCCCTCACTGTCGACCGACACACGATCAGAAGGCCCGCGCGCAGCCCCTCCTCCAGACGGGGACGGCTTCCGCTCGCCAACAAACGCGACTTCGTCGTCTGAGGCTGACCGGGAAGACCATGAAGACGCAGTTCTGTCCTTTTGATCTGCGATGTCGCGGGAGGTCTCTGAACCGAGAGGCCGCCGGCAACTTGGAGACGATCCGCGAGAACGCGACCGCTCTGTCTCTCTTCGCCATCTCAGCGGCGGAGGCGCACAACTCGCCACTGCAGACTCGGGTGCACGCGACGAGAAAGCTGCAGACGGACGCGACGGGCCCACAGACTCGCACCGACCGTGCGTCTCCTTTGATGCCCGACCATCTGAAATCCTAGAGGCCGAGGAGCTCGCAGTCGAGGACGGAGAGCACGAGTCGCGGCGCTTGCTGGAGAGCGTCCCTGAGAGCGGCGGTGGGACCCAGGGAGTCTTGAGACGGGCTCTTAGGTCAGAATTGGGAGGCCGATGGAAGGAAGGAGAACGCGAGGAACGGGAGGCTGTGGCGACAGACGGCGACCTTGACCGCGTCGAATGCACGCTGTCTCCTTTCACCGAAGCCCCCTGGAAATCCCTCCCTCTGCCGCGAACTCTGTCCGTCTGCATGTCGTCTCGGCTTCCCCTCTTCTGTTCACCCTTCTCCCCGTCTTCTTCCGTTCGAACTGTGTCCTCGTCGCCTCGCTCCCTTGCGTCTTCTCCGCCTCCGAGATCGACTCCAGCCTCCGAGCGAGACCCGTTCAAAGTCCTGTGCTCTCTCTCCTCCACTGGCCAACCTCGCGCGCGTCGCTGCTCCTGAGCCGCCTTGTCTTCCCTCTCGGCCTTCCCGTCCTTCTCGCCGCCACCAGCAGGCTCCCCGGAGAAGTCGTGCCGCCCTGTCGCTGCCTCGCCTCCTGGGACAGCCTCTGTGACTTTACCCCGCTCAGCCTCGGCTGCGCAACTCCCCGCGACCCCGTCGCACTGGCTACCCGCCCCACTCGCCTCTCGCTGCTCAGGGAGAGACCGGTGAGAGCGCAGCTGACGCGCGCTTTCTCCGGCTTCTTCCGCGTCCTTATCTCGACGAGAAAAAGCTTCGCCTTCGTGGCTCCCGCTCGCTTCCAAAGACTTTTCCGCGTTCTCGTCTCCGCTGTTTCCGCGCCTCTCCTCGTCCCTTCCGACCTGCGCCGGGAACTGCGGCCCGATCGCCACACCCTCTGTCCGTTCTCCACTCGCGTCTCCCGTGTCTCTCTCTTTCTCTTTCTCTTCTTCGCCCCCGTCTCCTTCAGCCTTCTCAAGGCCGTTCGACGCCTTCTTGGTCGCTCCGCCCACCTCTTCCGCCGCGCCGCCGGAGTCTCCTCGAGTCTGGAGATGCGGCGGCAACGCGGGTCCAACGACCCCGCCCCGGGGAGGCGACCGATCCCACTCGGGGCCTGCCTGGGGCCGGGCGGGGCCGATGACCCGTCGGTTGGAGGCAGCTGCGACCGCCTGCGCAGACTCCATGGCGGCGAAGGCGCGGCGGCAGGAAGCCAGGTGACGCTCGTGCGCGAGGAGGGATTCTTGGTCGTGTCTGGCGTCGGCTAGCGAGAAGGCGACTGCATTCGGCGGGTACGCGCCCGACGCTCGGAGCTCGGCGTCGAGTTCGCGCAGCTGCCGCATGAACGCGTCGTTCGGCTTGGCAACCGGCCGGTTGATTTGGATGAGGGCGACCGCGTCGTCGGCGGTCATCTTGAAGAAGCGAATCAGGTAGGAAGAGACCATCGCGACGGAGCGGGAGACGCCCTGGTTGCAGTGGACCAAGACGTTCCCGCTTTCCCGGATCCGCACGCGCTCCATCAGCGCCCAGAAGCGTTCAAAGTGGCGAGAGAGTTTCTCCGTCGCGTTGTCTACCATGTCCAAGCGATGGTACTCCAGGGGCCGGAGCGGGAAGGCCCCGCCGGGATTTGCGTCGCCATGTGGAGGCGAGAGGCGACCGGCGCTCGAGGCCCGCGAAAGGCCCAGAGCCGCGTGACGCGAATGGACGTGGTAGTTCGGGACGCCGCCGCTCGCGACTTCCGGCGTGCAGTTGATGATGTAGGAAATGTGGCGCTGGCGGAGCAGAGGCAGGTTCTTGGCCAAGTCTTTGTCGCCGATGAAAATCCAGGATAAAGAACTGAAGTCGAGGGGCGGATACACCGAAGTTCGCGCAACACGCGGAGGCGACGGAGCCATAGCGAGGCGCAGACAACTGAAACACCGCCGCAGGACGCAGGAAGAAGGACGAGCGACCGGAGCCAGGGCAGAACAGGAGACGACCGGGGGGGGGGGGGGGAGAGGAGCGCACTAAACAGGGAAGAACGGACGACAGAGATGAAACGGGAGACGCCCGACTATGACAGCCTGAAACGGTGAGAGCAGTCAAAAACAGGAATGGCGAAAAAAGCCAGTAGGTAGGTCTCGTGACAGAGAAGTCAAGAGAGAGACGGAGACCAACACAAGGACAGGAGTGAAATGCAGAACTAAAACAGAGGCGGTACAAAACACCAGAAAGGCGCAGGACCGAGAGGGGAACAGAAACAGCGGACAAAAGATTTTAACCTTCCCTTCAATCCACTTTGTCGTGCATGACGAAACTCTCTGACAGCACCTCTTGCGTCAGAGTGAGCTATGTCTTCTCTCCTGGGGTTCAGTCGCTGTCGGTGGGTTGTCCCTCCCGCGTCGCGGTGGAATATCCGCTAATTAACCGAACAGTTTTGCCTTCCTCGCGTGCTCGGATCGAAGAAGGATAATGCTCCGAAAGAAGCGCTGGCACGCCGCAGATGGGTCCCGTTTGCCAAGTGCTCCTAAGAACTCCAATCAAGAAAACCGCGAGGGGGCCGGGGATACGGGAAGGGAGACGGACACGGCTTAAGCGAAACGTACACGGGGGTTCACTGGGCGAGGACAGCAAGCCGAAAAAGAGAGTTCTCCTAGGAGGCGGAACGGAAGTTCGAGGAAAAGATCCCAATTTGTCCACGTTCCAGAAGTCTGTTGCCGCTGCGGGTTCGGACCAGTCGCGCAGAAAACGGCGGGGAAACGCTAACCGCAGAAACAGCTGCACGACGAACAGACGCACTACGAGAAAGCGATTTGACAGACCCGTATTCCGAAAAAAAAATGTTCAGCAGCGTACCGTTGAGTCAGCGGCTGTTCTTTCCGCAGTGAACTGCCAGGCGTTGACCATCGACCGGTTCCACCAGCTTTCGCATGCAGTCGGGTTTTTCCAAAAAGGAGTCTTGCCCCTGACCGATACCTTCCGCAGTGGCTTCCTCCCTCTGCTGACCTTCTTGTTCCCCCCCTCTATTCCGGATTCTCCGCCCAGCTTTCGAGTTTTCCTCTCTTTCCTATAGTTGAAGTGCCCTTCGTTTCTCCTCCGGAAGACCGCAAGCAAACAGTGCGGTGTCTGTACACCCGAACTGCTCGCGGTAGCTTTTTTGACGGAGCCGACTCGGGGCACATCCCTAAGGCCACCGAAAAACAGTCCGACTTCGTGACACAGCCACCTCTTTCAAACCTTCTGCATCTTACTTTTCCTTTTCTTCCGTTCCTGTGCAAAGGGAGAGAAGAATGGCGTTCGCTTCCGTCTGCTCCAAGCTACCTGCGCTCGCGCGCGGGTCGTTCGGGAAACCCGCCGTGGCCTCTGTGCAGGCTGCCGCCAACGCCGCCTGCCGCGTCTTTAACAGACCTTTCAGCGGCTACGATGGCCAGCCTGTGACCAGCGAACAACTGATCAAAAAATCGGATGACTGGGTGATTGAGGAAACCAACTTCTGTCTTGGCCGCACGGCGGTAGGTCCTTGGCATGGGAGACGATGGGACACCCGGGGGAACACTGCAACGAAGCGGAATACGGCACGAGGAAACGCATACATCACTACAGAAGGAAAAAGATACAGATAAGACAAGATGACAAACAGAAGGGAACACGAATGCAGCCCGTGGATAATGCAATGCCGTTTACCGTGGAGTCGAATCGTCGCACATGGTCGGTGTGTGAACCAGTATCCTCGAGTGGCAGCGTTCTCGTGTACATCTTCCGATGCCTGTTGTTTTATGGCGACCCAAAGAATACATAGAATGAAGAAAGTTGAAGGACAACACAAAAAAGAACACAAGTCAGAGCGGCCCTATTCACACGAGTGTCTGAGTCGTGTGCGCAGCTTTTCCCCTGATGCTTGCTTTTTTCTGGCTCCGTTCGATTTCGCCTCCCTCGTAGCTGTCGGCTCAGGTCCCTGGTCCATGGCGCTCGAGTTTTTCTCCATCAGCTGTGTTTGCCACACTCTCTCCCATTTCTCTCCTCATGTCTCCTTTCGCAGCCTCTGCGCTTCAAGGAGACAGACGACTTGGCTCACCGCGTTCTCCACGTGATGGACTCGCAACTCGCCAAGATGCACACTCGCCTGAGAGATGGCACGTGCATTCCCGTCATGGGTCTCTACATCCTCGACGTCGTCGACAAGCCGACGCCCCTCCATCAGTTTGTTGTAGGCAACGCAGTCAGAACCGGGGAGGCTGGCGGTGTATAATGGAATCCGCATGCGTACACCTCTCAATCTGCATGCCTCCCCTAATCTGTGTGCATGCATAGCTACCAAGGTGCATTTGCATATTTATCTGTGCATCCAAGTAAGGTGGTGTAGCACCGTCGAAAACTCCTCTTCCCCGGGGGGGGGGGGGGGGCTAGAAGATGTCTCTCTCGAAAAGTTTCGTAGCCAACAGACAACTCTGCTGTGGCCCTCATACATACACACTCATATACATGTATATATATATATATATATATATGTATATATATGTGTAGATTGAGTAAGTGACCAGACAGGTGTTTTGTGTGTGCGGAGGCATGGGGCGTCGGTTCTGCCTGCTGAGGACGTCATTTCGGGCACACAAACGAGTACGTGAGCTTTTTGTGCTACGTTTCTGCTCAGGAGCCGCCTTTGTTGAAGTGGACCTGGGACCACACCTATTCGGAGGCGTACGAGGATAAGCCGTCAACAGAGACGTCCGCGAGCAAGAAATAGACGGCTCCTCATGCAAGAGAACTTTTGCGACGGTCGCGGAGAGTGAACTGGCCGGAAAACAGTGTTTTGTCGCTCACGTTCTCTTGGCAAATTGCAAGAGAGAATGAAAGGGAAGGAACTGAAGAGGGACACGGCCAAAAGAGGACGAGGGGCTTCTTCCCGCCGTGGTGTGAGACTCGCTGTACAGCGAAACAGACGTCCTCGTCTCCCGGCTTTTCGTCCTTTCTGTCTCTTCCGCCTTCGCATCCGCTTTTCCCCGTCTCCTCTGAGAGCGCGTTTGTGGGTCGAATGCGTACCGGTGCTTCCTCCCGTGCGTTCACATCTTTCGGTGCTCGCGAGAAGGGCGTCATCCCTCTGTGACGGGTTCAAACTTCGTCTCTCAAGCAGCAGGCGTAAGAATGCGTCCTCTGCGCCGTGTTTTCTGGTTACAAAAAATGTCTAGAGAGATGCCAACTCCCCGGCGAGAACAGGGGAGGGGGAAACGACTGGAGACGCCTCGTCGCTTGAACGAGCAGGGACTTACAGAACGCAACTTAACTCTCTCGTCGGTCGCTGTCCTATCGCGACATCGGAGCGGCAGATTCTGTTCAACGGGTTGGCGTTCCGACACAAAGAAAGAACGCAGAGAGAAACAGAGATTTTACTCAAGTTTTTATCTATGTGACTTTCACGCGGATACCTTTTGGTTTCGGCGAGGCCTCGCTAGGTGCTTTACCTCGATGCTCAACCGGAAAAGCATTCCTAGTGTGTAACACAGAGGCGATGGGAGACCGGTGTGTCGGAGCGTTTCGCCGTTCTTCAATTCCAGAAGAGAACTTCTCGGATATATGTATCCAGTGTTTTCGAGGCTCTCTGTCGTGACACGTACCTTCTCGCTCACGGCCTTACTCCCTCCTCGTACTTTGGTTACCTACAAAGCTAGAAGTGCACCGATGTGCGATCGCTCTCTCTGTGGAAACTGAGAGAACCCGTACTCGGCCGCTGTCCGGGTGAGAAAGCTTTTGCATGCTTAACCGAGGTACGGCACGCGCCCGATCGTTGTTGGTTCCCGAGACAAAACAAAAAGGCATTCTTTCTGCAGGATACGCCCCAGTTTGTCCTGTCTAGCATTTCGTGGACTCTGTTTTATGAGCAGTCTCCTCGCCAGACAACGTCTAGAATCCCTCCTTTGGCGCCGCTCTCGGCGGAAAATTCATTTCTCGGATTTCCCTCTACCTGAGTGCGAACAAAGTCTCTGAACGCCTCTGCACGTTGGGTTTCTCTTCATATTTCCTGTTGCACTCGAATCGGCTACGAAATATGCTGCACGAAAACACGTCGGTAACCTACGCAGAAGTCACCGCAGGGCTCTCCTAGACGAACAGGATGACGCCTGGTTTTACTTCTCTCTCAGTCTATCATGTACAAACGGCGTCGCTGCTGACGTGCCGACTTTTTCCTGCAGGCACGCCTTCCTAGGGAAAGGCGCCGTCTTCGAGGTCGGCGGGCGCTCCCTTGAAGAAACACGAGAGAAAGTTTCTCTTTTGAAGGAGGCACTTTTATTGCCCTGAAAAGGCAAGGTAGACGCACACAAGAGCCAGACGGGGGGGACCGGGGCTCGGAGCAGTGAGACACACTGTGAGGAGGGCGAGTGCAAGAAGACGTGAGGGCAGTAAGCGTTGACCAGGATCTGTTTCTTCACCTAAAGAGAGCCTAACTGTCCGTTCACACGATCAGGACAGCGGTTTGTGAGAGACAGAGACAGACCGCACACACACACACACACGCTGTAGACGAGGCCGGCAGCGAGAGTGTCTTCACGAGGTGTTTTTTTCATCTGAGGGCCACAAAACAACAGCAGAGCGCAGTACCGGGCCCTCTTCTTCTCTTCTAGCCTCGCTCGCTTCTCCTCAGGAGAACCGATAAAGTGTGTTCCATGGAGGGGAAAAGAGGCTTTCGCCTGCCGCCAGTCGCGTCGGGATTCGGCGATTTCGGCCCGGGGCCGTGGCGGAGGGTCCCTGCGAGGCAGTTAGACGCATGCATTTATTTCATCTGGGTCACTTGAGAGGAACGCCGTTTCTCGTTGTCGCGGAGGACAAAATCATATCGTGTTTCTTTTCTTGTTTCGTCTTGCCTACCGCTTTGCCGTTCCTCTGCCGCTCACTTCGAAGGCTGGAACCCACTGCCAAACCAGTTTCCCCCTCCAAAACTCCGAGCCTTTCGCGCGCGGGGTGGTCGCCCGCTGCGCCTTCTTCTGAGTTTTTGGTGTTCAGGTGTATGTACACTAGGAGAACTGCGCTTTTCCTTGTTTCAACTTTGACATGAAGAAGGGGAAGTGGTCTACCCTACTTCTTGCATCGCCAGTCTCAGGGTGCCAGTGCGACAGCGCGGCGCGCTGAACAGCAGACAGCAGAAAGCCATTCGCACAGAGAACAGAACCGGCAAGAAAACTGTCGCCCGCGTTTCCCGTGCTACTTCGTGTGTTCATGTTCCCAGCTTTCTCCCTGGAGCATGCCTTCGGACTCCTGACGCGGTTACCGGGCCAAAGCCTGGATTCTTGCCGTTATGTGCACGGCTGTCCTGCGTTGTCTGGCCGCCACTGCGCGCGACCCTGCGAACTCTTCCGCCTCACGAAAAGTGTGGTATTGACGCGACCACTGCCTGGAAACCGTCTGAACGCGATCGTTTTCCCCCGTACCGCTCTGTGACATCCTTATCTGCCGCAAATCCGTTGCATTGCTTGGTTTCCCAGTACTTTTAAACGGGGAAAAGCCGTTCTCATTCCGTCGTGAAGCAGCCGCGCACGACTGGTTACAGTGAGTGCAAGAAGTCTCGAGACTCACCGTCGTCTTTTGGAACGCGGTGTGCGTACACCTGGTGAATCGTTTACGAGCCAACACTGACCCCTTCTTTGCTCTGCCGTGTCCAGCGGTCGCGCTCGTGAGCCAAGTGCGGCGCTTAATCAGTTCGCGGTCCCCCTTGTTGCCTCCTCTTCTGCTGTCCTGATCGTCGCCTCGCTTCCTTCGCCACCGTCTGCACACAACGTCCCATCGGGCCAAACCCGCGCGGCTACAAACCCCTCTCATTTCGTCCTGACAGTTGCGCCAACCTCCTGGCCTGGATATCTTTCTGTCGGAAGCCTGAGTGGAGCTTTTTGCGGGGCGCGTGGTTTTGAATGTCCTGCGGCGTTTGACGGGCGTTTTCCGGTTTCACGAGAAGTTTCTCGAGAAGTGCTGTTAGGTCTTTCCTCTTCTACCTTTTCTGTCGTCTCCCCCTGCTGCGACAAAATGACAGTCATAAGCGCGTGCATCATGAGCAGGCAAAAACCTCTGCTTGCTCGCCAGTTTGTCGAGATCTCCAAAGTTCGCATCGAGGGCCTGATGAATGCTTTCCTCAAGCTCGTCGAACATGCGGGTACGTCCGCAGACCCCGGTACCCGCCCCAGCGCTTGGATCCTCCGCATTCATGTTTCCGTACACGCAGCTCTTTCCCCTCGTACTCCGCATCCAGTGCATACCGCTATATGCCTGCAGGTGTGCCTATATATAAAAGTATATACATATATACACATATAAACATGTATATGTATATATACATATATATACATACAGATACGTATATATATATATATATATATATGTATATATATATATATATATGTATATATGTATATATATATATATATGTATATATGTATATATATGTATATATGTATATATATTTATGTATGTATATGTATCTACGCATGTCTAGGTTCGGGCGGAGGAATGCGCGTTCTGCGCGGACTGGAGGTTTCCCCCTCTGTTTTGCCGTCTTCGCGTTCTTCTCTCTGTGCGCGTTGCGCGTCACCTCCCTGCTTCCCCTGCTCGCCTCTCCTGTGTCGGTTCAGGCGCAGATCATACGTACGTCGAATCGGACTGTGCGCGCTACGTCTACCAGCCTCTTGATAATGTGTACCTTGTTCTCATCACCACCAAACACAGCAACATTCTGGAGGATCTACAAACGCTTCGCGTCTTCGCCACAATTGTGCAGGTACTTCGCCGCTGAAAAAGAGCCCCTTTTCTTGCCGCCTTCCAAGCACAGCGAGCTGTCGACGTTCACGTGAACGTTTGCACACCCACCAACCTCTGGACATATCTATACATATATAGAGATGTGTAGAGGGAGACGCGTGCACACACAATCTCATACGTATGCCCATTAACTATACATATGTATATATATATATATATATATATATAGGAATATATAAAGGTACATATATATCAGTATAGATATATAGATGTACATGCATTATGTGTACAAATATATCTACTCCGCTCGACGGTCACTGGCAGCCTCCGTTGGTGTGTAGATTTGTGTGTACAGTTCCAGATGCGTAGATTTCCGGGAATATAACTTTCTGTCTCTATGTTGAGAGACAGGAACTTGTGTCCATTTGCGATATGTGTCCTCTCCCTGTTTCTTCGGTAGGATGCTTGCTCCGGTGAGGGTCTGAGCGGTGGGGTGAATGTGGAGCAAGTGGTGCTCGAGAATGCGTTTTCGATTATCTTCATGGTTGACGAGTTGATTTCTTTCGGCCTTCGCGAGGCCATCTCTCTCGCGCAAATCAAGACGTTCACGGACATGGACTCTCACGAAGAAAAGCTTCAACGTATTATCCAAGAGGTACGGGACGCGCTTGTCTTCCGCTTTGAAACGCTTTCCCGTTTCTGCATCCTGTCTGCATATTGCTGGCGCGTTACCACGACCTTGGGGGGGTGGGGGGGTGTTGCCTCATTCGTGTTTTCCCGTCGTGGGTTCTTCGTCCTGCGTTTCCAGTGTATCGGCGCTGCGCGTCTGGCCCCCTTTCCCCCCCCCCCCCCCCCCCTTCCGGGTCGCGGGTTCGCCTCTTCACCCTGTCTCTGGTGTCTCTCTCAATTTTCTCACCTCACAGCTGCAGAATGTGCTTTTGCCGCGTCCTGGTCACGCTCCTGCCTTGCATCCAGTGTACCAAAAAAAAACGCGGTTCCCTCTCCCTCCGTCACTCTAAACCTTCTTTCGTGTTCCCTCTCCGAGTGTCTCTGCTCATCTCCCTACGCTTTCCTGTTCTGGTCCGCACGCCCGACGTTCTCACGCGCGGCGTCTCTTGGGTTTCCCCCCCGGGTGTCCGTCTCTGCTTCGTGAGAGGACCACCCGCTAGGCTCGGTGATTCGCCTTTTCTCACCCCTTGTCTCCAACTCCACGCCGCGCTCCCCGCTTCTTTTTGCTGCCAGGGAAAGGAGAAGGAGGAAAAGGAGAGGCGGCGTCAGATCGCCCAGCGCCTGGACAAAGAACGCGCCGCGAAGGCCAAACCCCCGTCCTCAGGCGACGCACCCTTCCTCGCGTCTGCCTCGCTCTTTGCGCCGACCGGTGCGCCTCCGCCTTCTGTGCCGAGTCTCGCGGCGGCGGCGGATTACATTCAAATGTATGGAGGCTCGCCCGAGCACGTGTCCGCTCTCACCTCGGGCGTCCTCGGCGTTGGCGGTTCGGGCGGCCCCGACGCAAACGCAGGCTACTCGAGCTCCTCCGGCTTCGCAGGCCTTGGCGCCTCCAAGGGCATGCAGTTGGGGCCGCAACGCACCACCCCGCTCGCCTCGCTCGGCCTCGACGCCCGCGCACCTGCAGAGAGACAACCCGCCGTGGGGACGACTTTGGGCGCGCCGGGGACAGGCCTCGTTGAAGCGACGCGCTTGGGCGCCGCTGACGGCGCGGACGAGGCAAGCGCCTTGGCGGCTGTCGGCGGGAGCGCTGGAGGTGAGAAGAGAGCGTCGGCAGAGGCGGCGAAAAGGAGGGAGATGCAGCGAAGCAGAAGAGTTTGCGTGTGTCGCGTTCCTGGGTTTCGGACGTCAAGGGAGAGACACTCGGGCATCCTGGAAGCGACAAACGTCGATTGCGTCTCTGCTTGCGTCTCCAGGAGCCCCTGTGATTGTCAATCCGCTCGTCGAACCCGTCCACGCTCTGGTGGAGGAGAAGGTGAAAGGTACCCTGCAGGCCGAGGGAGGTGAGAGACGACGGAGAGGAAGGCTGAAGAAGAGAGGACGCGAGAAGGGAGTTGAAAACGAATGGCCGACACGCGCCGTGCGACGGCTGTTTGCCTTGCTACATCTAGTGGAGTGGGGAAGAAAGTCGAAGGCGAGAGCCGCGAAGGGAAAACCACCAAACTCAGATCTCTTTTTCACCGTCGCCTTTTCTCCTTTCGTGACTGGCCCATCCACTTCTGTCGCCTATCATCGGAGACTCTGGACGACAAAGCACGTCGCCAACCACTGCGCGTGGGGCTCGACTGCTCTCGTCAAACGCTTTGCATTCAGCAGTGGTTTCCATTTCTCTCTTGCGTGTTTTTGCTTCGTCTTGCTTGTCTCTTTTCCTTTGCCTCTTCATGGCTGTCTTTTTGTCTCCGTCTCCTCTGCAGGCGTCGATGAACTCGACATCCAGGGAACCTTCTTCGTCACTGTGTACGACCCGAGCAAGGCCGGCCTCGCAGCGTTCCGGGTAAGGTGTCTACTTGGGTCTTTTTGTCTCCGCGAACCCACAAAACGGGTAAAGAGCTCTGTTTTTCCCTCCCTTGCGTGAGGGTCGTTGCTCTTTGCAGCGCACCGCGCGCGTCACGGGGCCCAGTCTTGGCTGGCACATGTCGGCGGGAGGAGGCCGACGATTGTGGTTTTCTTCCGCCTCAGAAAAGGCCCCGGGCGGAGACTGCCAGAGATAAACCAGAGAATCCGTGTATTTTCCACAGCTTTTTAGACAGACACACGGTCGTACCTAGGAGACACGGTCGTACCCCGGATCCTGATGTGCCTCCCGTTGTGAGAGTCAGACTTCGTGGTGCGCCGTCTCGCTGTTGCTTCCTTTTGTGTGGAAATTCTGAGGTGGCTTCGCAGCGCCGGCGTCGCCACTCGCCGCTCTTCAGCCCCACCGAAGTACCATGGCTTTGCGCGGTATTTTCAGGTGTCGCCTGAAGACAAACGGTTCAAGACCAAAGTGCATCCGAACATGAACCGAGCGAGTTACACGCAGAACGTGTTAGAGCTGAGATGCCCCACGCGAGCGTACACGCCGAACGCGCCTGCGGCGATCCTCAAGTGGCGCCTGCAAACCAAAGATGAAGTGAGGCACTGTTCAGACATCGCGACGCGTCTGCAAGCAAGTCCAGATTTCCAGATGCAGACCCCGTGTCGCCTACATGTGTGTGATGCACCAGATTCGCGCGAAACATCTCCCAAGCGTACACACAAATGTTTCTGTTGTTTTATAGACATCTGTGTATCATATATATATATATATATATATATATAAAGGTGTACATGTGTATGTCTTCCACGTAGGGCAGCATAATAGAGTCCCATCGATGTGGATGCTCGAGAAGCGTCGCTAGGACAGAGACACGGCCGCGGTACACCAGCAGTGCATGTGGTGAGTGTGTGCCTTTCTTGTTTCTCTCAGAGCTTGTGTCCGTTGTCGATCAGCTGCTGGCCTTCCGTCGCCGCAAACGGCGTCACGCTGACAATCGAAGTGGAAGCAACCGAGCCTTCGCGGACTCTCCACGACGTTCACTTCTCCTTCACTTGCCCATCCAACGTTCCTCACCAGGTGAAAGCGCGTTCTGGAGAGTACAGTTATGTATCTGTACATCCGCGTCTCTCCCAAGAAACTCCCATCCATATGTGCAAAAATATGCATGTCCATATATATATATATATATATATATATGCGTCCCTTAAAGTATTTCATCCTGTGAACAGTATTGAGTCTCTCTCGATTCGGTGTGCCGTACAAGGGGTTTGCGGGGCTCTCGCTTCCGTGGGTATCCTTCGATGAGTAGATCCACCAATGTGCGTCCGCGGACGAGAAGAACGACGTTGATCTTCGTGTCTCTTGATACGATTCGGCGATTTCTGCAGACGGGAGCCTGTGCGCGTGCAATCTCCGTGATGTTTTTGCGTTTTCTCCCTCCGTGGGCATGCGCGCCGTGGAAAGCCAGCTTTTCAGCTTTTCCGTTTGTTCTCTTTCGTGTGTTTTAAGATTCTTCGCGTCGACGGCGGCGAGACGCAACACGACGGGGTGTCTCTTCACTGGCGGCTGCCGCAAATGTCCGTGTCCGAGCTCTCGACAGCCACGCTGGAGTTTTTTGCCGCGACGAGTGTCAGCACAGTTCTCCCCTTTTCCGTCGAGATGCACTCTAAGGAAACCATCTGCGAGTTCGATGTAAGCGAGAAGCGTGCAGATGCGTTCGTCACCTTGTCGCGCGTGTTTGCCTTCGCTCTGGTGACCCTGTCCCTCGACCGTGTCTTTTTCGAGCGCAGATGGTTTGCAGCTTGTTCCGCTTGCCAGGCAGCGGCAGCCACCATGAGGCGACCTTTCTATCTGTTTGCTCAGGTCCTCGAGTGTTTCCACATGGAGAAGACAGAGCCGATTGCGTACGCACTCACGCGGCGCACAGACTACATGCTCACAGTTCGGGCGTGAAGTCTCGCCTCTGAGTCAGACCAGCGAAGCAGCCACACCGGTTTCCGAGAACAAACAAGTCTAACCCGGAGTAGAGAAAGTGCACGAAGACGCAGTGCAGCAAGCCAGGGAGTGAGGAGACTGCGGAAGCAGACAGGGAAAAAGGGGAAGGTCACATCAAACGAGGATTTATGGGCTGTTTCGGAACGAAGAGAACGAAACAGGGATCGGGAGTCTGAACGAGTAAGGCAGGAAGCGTTTTCCTTCAAGTGGTTCTTTTGGTGGAGTCGTGCACAAGCAACTTTTGAACTTGGGAGTGTCCCTCTTTTCTGGTGTGTGAAAGTCGAGACGTGTGTGTTGATCCTGCGAGATCCCCCCGCAGAAAAAAGATGCAGGCTTCGCGACGATCGCCAGTCTTCCAGTTTCCAATGCGTGCATCTGCCTCTCTCGTTAGTGGTTTCCTTTCTTCTCAAGCGAGAGGCCTTTCAGAACGCGTGTCAGCGTTGTGTTGTCTTCCTGTCTTCTTTCGCTCCTGCGGCGTTGCTCTGCCGTCTCTTTGTTCCCCCAAAATGAACCACTACGGCCGACAGGTGTCTCTATAGCACACGTGCATCTCGTCTGTTCCGCCTGCGTCTTTTGAACTTGTTTTGCCCCACGGGAGAGAACCGCGTTTCCCCGTCGGCAGCCGATTCTCAAACGCGCAACCACTGCTCCTTTTTCGCGAGTTCATCTTGCTTTTTTGAACCCGCAGAGCGCAGAAAACGAGAAACAGTTCGTGGCACACACGTGGCTCCAGGCCCGAGAAGGACGTGTCTCTCTCCTTGGGAGCGACGCAGTTCGTTTGGGACCACTGTAACTCGCTCTCAGAACAGAAAACCAGTGGGGTTGTGACGACACCTAGCGCCGGCGCGCAGCAGGATGCTAACAAGAGGAGTGGCGAAACCGACACTAGAGCCTAGGACAGCCTGAAAGCAGCGCGAACGCTACGATTCAAGAAAAAAAGATAAAACGGGGGGACACAAGCACATGAGTCAACACCGGCCTCTCGTCTCCAGGTCAATGACGTGTTTCCACTGTCGGTTCCGTTTTTTCACCAAACAATTTGTAGGACGGCGGTGCCCGTCCTCCGGTACCAAGGCATGGCAGTTCAGACTTCCGGTGTTTTTTCATGGTATTTAAGAACCGAAGGCCACTTGAAGCGTCCGTCCGCCTAGAACTCCTGGCCCTTCCACGATCCCACAACTGCGCCCAGACACTCCCCCACGACCCTATCGAGAATTCCCTGTTTCTCTTTGCCGCCGCGTCAGGTGGCGAGACACCGAAGGTTCTGTACGTACACTGCGGCATCCCCGTCACGAGGGTCCTTTTTCGCTGCGCGAATCGCCCGCTTTCCTTCCGCGCTCGTCTAGGGAAAGAACTGTCCGGACTGGGGGCACCCCTGCCGGCGAAGGGGAGAAAACTGCATGCAGAGAAGCGGTGAATGAGCCGCAGTTGAAGAAACCAATCCAGGCATCGGAAGCCATAGAGGAGGAACAACATTCCGGGGTGGGACAGGCCTCAGTGTCGTCTCAATGAGGCGACTGTTCAGACATGCCGCGTTTCTTGGTTCGTCCACAGGAAGCGTTTTTTGCAGACCCAGTGGTGATTCACCACAGTCCCCTGCGGGCCTTGAAAACACGACCGCGCACCCCCCCGGATCTGGAGTCCTCGCGCTGCTTCGGGGATCTCAGGCCTCGCTGGCGCACCCGAAAGAAACCCTCGGGCTGAAGCAGGCGTCTTTGGCCTTGCCACCGCCTCGGGCCTGGCCACGAACCTGGTTGCTGGAAGCAGTTTATCGGCTGGGAATGTCCCGCATTGGACCGCCGTGCAAGAGAACTCTCCCTTCGCGGGCCTTGGATTTCGCCGCATGGCGCAGCGCAGAGAATGAACCAAACGGGGAAGGAAAGTCACGTAGAGCGTTCCGCAGCGCAGGTGACTGTCCGTGGCCTCCAACGGCACGGGGTTGACTCAGACTGCGCCCGAGAGCCGCGGGTCTCGAGAGCGAAGACACAGGCGAGCGCGGCATGGCGTGCGAGACAGGTCGGGGCGCACTGACCGCGTGGAGACGCGCACACGCCTCAGCCGGAGAAGACCGAAGACTCCGCGGAAAAGGCGAGTCCGGCCGAGCCTCTTGCAACCCGCTTCCATGGGCGTGGTTCTGCGCCGGCGGATACGAACGGCTGAGAGCTGTCGGCGTGCACTGAAGAAACGGCGCACACGGCAGCGGAGTCACATCGGTGTGGCGGTGCCTGCGTGGACTTTCGGGCATGGGAAAAAGCAAAGCATGGGCGTGAAAAACGCAGACTCGGCGCGCAGAGGAAGGAAGAATGGAAGGGAAAAGGGTTGCGTGGAGCGGAAACAACACAGAAGTTATGCAGAAAACCGGGACAACGGGGGAGTCGCGGAACCAAGAGCCTTTCCAGATGAACAAGACACTTACCGCAAAAGCGTTAAGACTCGAACACAATCCTGCGGCCTGTTTTCGTGCAGAGGAAGCCGTGACGCAAGAGGAAGCACTCGCTGCCACACGGACACCCCGATGCAGCGGAGGGACGAGCGCTCGCGTGGAGGGTCGCCCCTTCGCTCTTGCATCTGTCCCCTGAGTGTCTCCTTCCTCTGGCCTGTCGTCTCTGAGAAAAACCGCCTGCGCTTTGCCTTCAGAGGGTGTTGAATTTTGCTGCAGAAACCACGACGCACGTAACGCACCGAGGAGGACAGACAGGAGACACGCGGTGCTGAGAGCTCCAGTGCAAGCGACGGAGATTGCGACAAAAGAGAAAAGCGAAAACAAGCAAGCACGTGCCGCGTTCAAGTCGCCTCCCCTCCCGAGCTTGAACCGAGCGCATCTGCGCAGATTGACGGCGACCGCGTTTTGACAATCACAAAACGGGGGTTTCCCTTGTCACTCCAGGCATCTTGCGACGCATCACACACAGACCGCGCAAATAGTTTGCCTTCTACACCACGGATCACGGTTTGGTCCGTTTTTTCCAAAACCCACAGCCCCATCTGTTTCTGTTCATCGAACCAGCTGGGCTGCCGCGCCAAATGACGACGAGCCTTTCGATGACAAGCGTCTGAGCATCCACGTGCAGAGAAAGCTCGTCAGGGAGGTTTCGAGAACTGTGCCCTAAATCTGAAACAAAGAATCAGTTCGTGTTTCGCGCCTGCAGCCTACCGAGACAGAAGCGCGCCTGTCGCTTCATCGTGGAGGTGACTACGTCCCAGATCAAGCACGAAAATAAAATCTGATACTCGCACTCCCAGCGTACGACGATGGTACTGACCGTACTCCCGCAGGGTCTTTAGCGCAGTACGCTGTAGGGAAGGTGCGTTTCCCCGGAGGAACAAGAGACCCGCGAAAAGGCACCCGCGGCGACACACAGGTGGACGCTCCGAACGGAGCGTCTTCCGTTTTCGATTCACAGCACCAGGCTCGCGCATGCAAGGCCCTCTCTGGTCTCATCCGAAAACGGGTTCCCGAAACACGTCGGCCCAGTTGCGCGTGGGGTGTGAAGTTCTTACGAAGACTTGCGCGAGCAAGGTTCGGTGGACATCGACGAATGTACAAAGGCCTTCGAACTTGTAGCACGCGCGGCACGCCTCCTGCGTCACAGTGGACACGGGAAAAGCGGAGACGCAACGCAGGTCGTGGCTGAAACTGCCGACAGCTCTAGGGCACACGGAAAGCCGATGATGAGCAGCGAACGCCCACAGAAAAAAAAGAAAACCATGCCCTCGGCCGCCGTCGAGGGCGACCCAGAACTGTCATTTGTGCCGTAGACGAGGCACTGCCATGCGGGGCTCTATGCAGTTCGGTTTCCGTTTCCCCTTTCCGCAAACAACGCTCAAATCACCTCTCCGACCCATCCGAGTCAAAGTGCTGATGGTGCAACTGCTTCGAGGGTCATTTGCGCGACAGCTCTCTCTGAGGCGCTTTCAGGGGCGTCATCGCTGCGCGTTTCCGCGCAACAGTTTGTCTCGCGAGGAAGGAGGACGTGCAGGCTTACCACGTGTGCGACGGCACACGCCTCCTCTGTTGCCTTGCAGGTGGAGCATCGCGAGTCTGTCTCCCTCGGTTCTCGCCGCGGATAGGGCGAGGAGACACCTGTCTCCAGGGCGCTCCCTAAGGGTGTCCGGTGAGTGCTTTCCGCCGATGTGAAGGTTTGGAAGTTGCTGTAAAGGTTCCGAATTCTAGGGGACGAAGCCAGCGGCAGGAGCGCCTCGAGACGCGCAAATTCTCTCTGAAAGAGGTCTGCGTCCTGAGAAAACGCGACACCGAAACGAAAGGGAGAGACGAGAGAGATTTTAAAACAGGGAGTCTGCGTTTTTCGAGTCGCATTTCTCTCTCTCTCTGTGCGTCTTCACAGTCCCGTTCTCGTCGATGGGCGTCACTCTGCTCCTGGGAAGTCCGTCCTTCGCAAGCGTGGCGTGGTCTCTTGCGAGTTTTCCCCGTTTCGACAGCGGCAGGGGCCGCAGGATTCTCACCTGTTTGAGAAGCACGACCTCGACTTTTCTTTTCTCGCAGGTCGGACACGCCTCCTTCGTTTTCGCGTTCACGCGCTTGACCACAATGTGCGCACAGGGCGGTTTCCCAGAGGCGGCGCCTGCGCGGCTTCCGTTCGGACGCGTCTCGCCGCGTTCGTTGGCCCTCATCGCCTCCACAGTTCGAAGCATGCGAGGTTCGAGGTCGAGCTGTTGAATCAACTGGTAAAACTGGTGGCGATCGAGCGCAAGAAGAGCCGCCTCTTTCTTCCCTTCTCCCGCGCCGCCTCCTGAGAAGGTGTCGGCGACTCGCGCAGATGAGCGCCTGCGTTGCTCCGGCTGCGTTGCGAAAAGGCCGGGAGAGCCTGCCAGGGCGAGCGCTCCCACCACGCCGCCCGGATGGTTTCCCATTTTCGTCCAGTTACGAAGGAGAGGCTGAGATTTCAAGCACACCGCGAAACGCGATCTGGACGCCAGGTGCGCCGAAGCGAGCGGACACTGTGTTCCGTCGGAGAAACAACCCGCGACTCTCTTCTCCGTAGAAGCCACGCTCTGACAGTGTCTGGAACCCAGGAGTCGCCTCGGCAAACGCCAACCGCTGGAAGACGGACCTGGCGGAAGTTGTTTCTCTGGGAGTCGCCTCGGCAAAACCGCCAACCGAACTGGAGCACTCGCTTTCGGTCCGAGTTGCCGTCGAGGCAATCGGAGAGACGTTTGGCGATCGCGGGAATATAAGAACGACGTGTGTACCCTTTTGAGAGAGCGGTGGGTGTTGCGAAGGAGAAGATGTCAAGAACTGCTCCAGCTGACTCCAGGCTCGCTCCGCCCGCCTCGGCCTGCGCGATTTCAGCGATCTGCGCCACGCGTGAAACCGCGATAAGAAGGAAAAAGGCTCGATTCAGCAAACACAAAGGGTAAAGTTGAGGAGTGGCGAAGGAAAGAGCGACGTCGCTCGCCAAGGCGCCTGTACTAGCGAAATGCAGCTGCAAGAGGCGGCGAGTCTTCCTGGGCATCGCCGACGGCGCATGTGACAGCCGTTCGAGACACATAGGGGAGATGCGAAGTTCCCGATTCAAATTTCGAAAAAGGCCGCAAAAAACGTCTCTCTCCTTCAATACACCGGTGCGGAGGTTCTCCTCGCGCCAAACAGGCAGGTAAGCGAGGTCGAGGAATTTGCGAAACGCCGCGTGGGATGAGTTTCAAGACTTGAGAGACGGTGGGCACGGAGGTTTCGCGCGGACTCAAACGGGACGCTTGAGAGAGACTTGCACAGACACCAGACGCGCTCGCAGAAAACAAGCGTTGAGAGAGGCTGTCAAGTGGAGGGCGGAAAGATCGTGAGGCGTTACTCAAGAGAAAAATAAAGCCTCGGTACGGAAAGAGGAGAAAAATGACTCTCGGCAGCGCAGATAGTCCATGTCGATATCCGAGATACGCCGACAGCTGCCGCACGAGTTGGTTTCTCCGCCAATACCAGAAACGGGCGGACGGCAGCCCGCATTCCAGATTTGTAGGCTTGGAGAGTTTCTTTCGTCGAGCTGCTTAGAAAAGGAAAAGAAAGCGAAAGATGCAGATCTACGGAAAGCCGCATCGATCCGAGAACGTGCGACTTTCGGCTGCCTGACCCGGTCAACCTCTGAATCCCTAACTTGTTACGGGTGACGTTCCGCCCTTGGCACGTTGCCAGCCTCCCATCGCAAAACGGAGGAATGGGTCGAAGAAGAATTGACTTGAACTCTTTTATTTTCGCTTCGGAGACGGACAGGAAGCCGGTGAAACCTGCAAATGCGCCGGACCCCTGTCCTCGAGCCGCTGCGGGCGACACTCATCCCGACCCGTACACAGAAAGGCGAGAGCCTTCCCCTTGAGAGGCGCGGAATCGTGAAGTGGTGCCGAAAGTTGCTTTGATAGACCAGAAATGGAAGCTAGACGTGAACCCATCGCGCCACTCTGGCCCATCGACAGCACACAAGTCTTCAGCACAAAGGTTGGAAAAACGCACATCCGGGCAGCATCGAAACCGGACGCTCTGAATTCGCCGTCTCTCGCTCGCGCGCGTTCGCGAGTTACTCCTTCATATCTCACTGCGTTTGTGGTCTCAAAGAGACACCCGTAGCGCCGCCTCTTGTGTGGAGTCAGTCGCTCGTGGGAAAGCTAGGGTGGCGCTTTGCCTCCAAGAGGGGGACCAGCAGCAGGCTCTGTATGTGCTCCCTGCTTGCGAGCAAGGATTTCTTGAACCTGATAAAGAAAGCTAAAGTATGCGTGATCTACTGGATGCAACGCATAGAAATACAAGCGGGTTTCCATGCAGTGGATCTACATCGACGCCGATACGCAGGACCAGTCGAGTCGGGTGCGGAAAACAATACAGTTCCAAATTGATACTGAGCAGTCGCCCTCGAATGCGCTGCATCTCTCCGACTGTCCACAACTTCCCCCCACGAACCTCTCCTTTCCGTTCCCCGTATTCCAAGCTGTTGCCAAAGTATGTTTTGTTCCTGTCGTCCCTGTCAGTTTAACTTAACGTCCTGGTTTCGGACTGTACGTGTGTGATGCCTGTCTGGAGCTCCCCACCGGTTCCAGATGTTTCCCAGTGTGTTCCTTTGTCGGCGGTGCGCAGTTTGTTTAGTTCTCCGTTTAAACTATCGTGTCGACTAGTTCAGTCGTATACTCTGCCTTCCTAGGAAGGAAAAAAATTCTAGAGTGAACCACAGCCGCTGTTGACCAGTTTCAAGCACGCCGTTCTAGTAGCTTGCGTCTTCTCGCGCTCCTCCCGCAGTGCTTCTATCGCCCTTTCAGACGCGAAGCTGGAGCGAAGGCACCTGCCACGGTTCAGGCACTTCTCTTTTCACGTCTTTAGAGAAGAAACCAGCTGGAGGCGAAGTCGCGCCTCCTGGAAAAACTCCGTTCCACTCCGTGAAGGCCCCACCGCGAGGGACCTTACCAACTCGTGAGGTCTCGCACAGCTCGCACGCGGAAAGAGGCCCAAAGATTCAAAAAAAGAGCACCTTTGAGGAAAGCATTTGCCTCTCTGTGCATGCTTGTTCCCTCTTAGATGCCACAAAGTTGCCCGTTTTCCCACAAGCCCTCCGCGAGGACGACGCCGTCCTCGGCTCGGGCGACGAGGCCTCGACCGTGAAGTTTGCCTTTCCGGAATTCGCCGACGTAAAGTTTCCGTCGCCGGAGCAACTTCCCATTCGGGCCGTGGATCTTCCCGCGAACGCAACCCCCGCCCAACAAAATTCCTCCGTCCGGAAGAACGCCCTTACTCCCTGGCTTCACTGTCCAGAGTCGTCCTTCGCGCAGCTCGCCGTCAAACCTACAGGCGCAAAAGACGCATCGGAAACTAGGCATACGAAAAGGTGGAAAAACCCGCCCTGACACTGCATGCAGTTTCGATTTCTGCTGCAGCCGCGTGGTCAAACGTGCGGAGAGCCGGGAAAAAACCGAGGAGCGAGGAGCTGGGGGGGGACAGCTGCCTGTGCACAGGACGGTGCCTGTACACATGTCAGACGGGCGAAACGCTCCTGGTTGTGCGTCCAGTGTGTCGTCCCGGCATTCGCTAGAAGGCGCACGGCTGTCTACGGGTAACGACAGCTCTCACGAACTGCCTTTCTTTTTTCCTCTCGAGGGCTGAGTGTGAACGAGAGAAGCCGAGACGAGCAGGATCAGCGTGTGACACGGCACCTCGCGACACTCACGACAACGCACTTTTTCTGGGCACAGAAAAAGAGCCGTGCCTCTCCTGTAACGCGTACCCGCGGTTGCAGAGAGGATCGAAGGCTCTGCCTGCACCAGTGTACGGATGACCATTTTGCCACTCTCCCTCGAAGGTCACCAAACACGCCTCGTAGAGATCTCCGAACTCGCCTGCGCAGGAAGAGCACGGACAAAACAGGCGTTTCGTCCAGGCTGTACACGAGAAAAGGCGAGAACGTGTCGAGAGAGTATCCACACCGTCAGCCGGACCGAAAAAACCCCTCGCGAGGCGAGCCTGAAGAAACAGGCCGCCGTCATTTGTGCTCAGTTCACCACAGAGTGACGGCGCACATGAAGCCTGCGGCAACGACGGTGCGGAAACCCAAGACCCGGGACGCAGCCCTGAAGCCGCTCGTTTGGACGCTTCCGCCCGGTCGCCTTCTGTGTGCAGGTTTTTCAGACGCGAGCGCGCGCCGCGCAGTTCACCCTCCACAGAACCTCGAAGCGAAGGAAAACCTACACGGATGAGGATTGTACAGGATAATGGGGGGACCGCCCCCGTAGCGGCGGAACAGAAACGTCCACGCGGAAGCATCCAGAATCAAATAGTGCGCGTTCAAACCGTGCTGGCGGCCTGCCAAGATCTTCCCGTCCACATCCAGGAGCTGACAACAAAACAAAAAAACGGACCCAAGACGGCAGACGAAAAACTGGGAGATGCGGGTGACGCACGCTGGCTTCAGAGCGTGGGCGCTAGGAAGGAGAACTGTCTCTCCACCGGCGCGGTGTGTATGCCACACGCGTTCGAATCCGCATGGAGACACGCATCTGATACACCTGGAAGGCGGTTACTCTTTCATCAAGAATCAGAGGCGTAGCGCGAAAAAAACGAGAGTCGTAGTGTGGCGCTTGAGTCGGCGATACACGAAAGCAACAGTGAAATACACGTCGGGTGCTCCGACCCTAAACGGAGCAGAGAGAAACCTGATTTTGGAGACTTCTTCCCCCGCCGATATCTCTCCACGTTTCTCCACCTTCCCTGGCGTCTGTCACGGATCCTTCGAGACAGGTACGAGGGTTTTCTTGAGGGATATACGCTCATCACTCTTCGCACTCAACAGAAGGGACACCCTTGATCTGGTTACGGCTCGTACCTGCTCGACTCCCCAGGAAATTTTAAGACGAGTCTTGTGTTTTCAGTGCGCACCCACGTATTCACGAGAACTATACATTTAGGTGAGACGGAAGCGGCTTTCTACTGCAGTATAAAAGCTATGCTCGGAAATGATAGTGTGCAGTTACGAAAATACCGTACGAAAAACAGCGGAGTGAGCGGTCATCATCCCGGCGATCCCACAACCGGAACCGGAAGTGGAGCTCTTGCTCCTCCCCGGCGGTTCCAGCGTCAGTGATTCTCCCATACGTTTTCTCCGAACCTCTGAACTGTCTCCTTGGACCGCTCCACTCACAGTCTTGTTGGTGATGGGCCCTGGAGGCCTGCCGCCGTGGAGCCCTCGTCGGTAGAAGCTGGGGTCGTCCCATGCGGTGTGTAGGCGCAGCTCCAGGAGTCCCTGCAGAATCAGGGAAAAGCGGCTTTGTGGTGCATGTTTACGGCCTTTTCTAGGTTGGATTCCAGAAGAGGAAGGAAAAAACAAAGCGTAGCACGGGCGGTATCCGACGCCAGAACGGAGCCGGGCGTTCACCTACCATCGCGCACGGCGAGAGATGTCACAAGACTCGTGCGCGCCTGAGGATATCGGCAGGTTCCAGGACAGCTCAAAAAGTTCTAAACAGCCGAGACGCAGTGGGGTATCTGGCCATCCACTGGAAAGCACGCCAAGAAGAGGCTCCGGGCACAGAAGAAAATGGACATTCTCGGGACGTGGCGCATGAGGCGCCCGCGGAGTCTCGAGTAGCCCGCCCCAAGAACGAGAGGCGACAGCTGGGGCAGCGTCGACAGCTTCTGCGGGCGGGTGGTGAAAAACAGGAGACGGGTGCATTTGAAAGATGTGGAGACACGACAGCGAGCGAGGGCCCTCCGGGGCTGGGTAGGTCCGCGGTTTCGGTTTCTGCTCCATTTTCCGGGTTGCAGACCAAGTTTTTTAAGACCAGCGACACGACAACGCGAGAAAGGCGAACGCGGCACGAGCCTGCGGTGAGCATTTTCAATCATTGGCACGACACACCAAACCAAACACGAACACGCGCTGAGTTAAACTGAGTTAACAGATACACGGCAGACGGCCAGCGCCTGTCGACAGCCTCGGCTTACGTCTGCTACGGAGGGAGTCGCCAACCCAATGAACCCGAGCCACGCGCGCATCCAGGCGCTGTCGACAACGAAGCCAAAGGTCCCGGGCATCCACCAGAACTTTTCTTCGCACGCCGGTTGGCAAGACGCAGAGGAAGAGGGAGAAGAGGGCGAGGCGTGAGACAGGCGACACGGCTTGGCTGCACGTGAAGAATACGGCGAGGAAAGGCCAGGCAGAGACAGGGACGCCAGAGCGCCAGCAAAGGCCTCGTGGTAAAGTGCAGATGCAGCTGAAACACCCGAGGGTGAAGTCGCGTCGCTCGCGATCAGCAAGTCCGAAAAGGAGTCAGCGGGAAGACAGGCGACCGGCGCCTCTGGCCTGCGCGGGTCTGCCGCGTCGGGAGAACGCTGCATCAGCGACTCATCCGGGCTGGTGGGGGCTGCGTCGGAAGAGGGAGACGAGTCAAGGATCGAGGAAGAAAGCGACCTCGGAGACGCTGGAGCGAGGGGCAACAGGTCACCGGAACAGCGAGGAGGATCCCCTCTTTCGCAGCACACCCGCGCGCTCGGGGGCGCCAGGACCCGCAGGGCCCCGCTGGTCGCCCGAGACACCCGCCGCTGCCGCCGAGCTTCCTGCAGGCTCCGCACCTCCTGGAGTTTCTGCTCCAGAGTCGCCTGAAGGCTCCTCAGACAGTCCGCGCCGTTCCCGTCGCAGCCCCAGCGCCGCACGAGACAGAGGCCTTCCAGAGCTTCTTCCAGGCGCCTGAAGGAGAAACACGGAACGCAGCACACGCGCCGGTGCCCTAGGCGACGCCAGCGGCGAAGCAGAGAAGAAGGACTAGGAGCGACAGCGGAAAGCCCAAGCGGGGAACGAGCCGGAGATCGGCGCAGCGACAAACGGAGGCGGAGAGTGCCTCGACAAAACGCCGGCCAGCACAACGCAACGTTTTCCGCAGAGCGCCAGGGATATTCCGGGAAGAAGAGACCTCAGGTGTACAGCGAGAGTCAGTGGAGAGAGACATTCCGTTTCTGGGGACACAGACGGAGGCGCCAATCATGCAGGAAAACACCACGGGAAACATGCCGTGAAAACCTCGAAAGTTCGACTGCAGAAGACAGGTGACCGGAATTGGAGTTTGGGTCTGAGTCTCGCGGGCTCTAAAAGGCCAATGCTTCGTTGGGGTTTTGACCCTTTGGGATCCTCTCAACCCCTCGTCTCACCTCTCTGCTATGTAGTCGCTGCGTTCGTCTTTAGGCATGGCTGAGGCGGATGCCAGAAACTGCGTCCAGAACACAGACGAAACCGAGAAAAGCCTGGCACAGGTGCGGCGAGGAGAGAACGAGGAGGCCGTGGGATCCCAACAGGCGACACCACCAGGAAAAAGGACAAGAGGTACAAAGCACAGGGGCCGTGTAGTAGGCGAGAAGGACGGGAAAGCGGGGAGCTGCGATCAGAGAAGTTCGACAAGCTGGTCGTACGGCTGCAAAGAAAAAACGAACGCGGGATTCCCAGGGAGAGAAAGGGACACACTCTCAGAAACCGGGATCTGAACGATACGCGGTGACACCGTATCGCCCGAAGGCGCAAGGGCGAAACAGCGAGCGCGAAAGAGACAAGTCCGCGTCGCACCCTACCTTGTCCTCGTGAATGATGGAGTACTCGTCGACAGAGGCAGCTACATTGCACGCTTCAGAGTGGCGTTCCAAGTCGTCCTGAAGAACCTGCAAAAAAAAGAGCCAACTTCGAGAAGTCTATCGAAAAGGAAATTGAAAACGGCGGGGCAGAAGCGAGGCGCGAAGCTCCACGTTTCGAGGGAAGTCGAAACGAACAATAGAAAAACCAGGCAGGCCTTCGGATTCAACTGCCCTCATGACGGTTGAATCGGCCTCGGCCACCGCGGGGGTCCACCAACCGGGTGCATCCGCTCAGAACACCGTTCAAATAAGTGAGTCCAAACCTGGATTTTCCTGGACCAGCGATGCGGAAGGAGAACGAAAAACGCGCAAAGGAAGAGCAGCGAATCTTTTCTCTGCGGCACAACTCCAGTTCTCCTCTGGAGGAACGACAGCCCCTCGTGTGAACCGTTGACGGCTGTTTCGTGATTCTGTGGCGCGTCTGCTCGATCAGCTTCTCGCGCAGAACCGCTTCCAATCGTCCTCTCTCTCTCGACGTGCCGTCGAGAAGTACGTGCCAAAGAGACTCGGGCTCAGCGCCGCCTGCTGTCGCTTCGCGACAGCCAATGCGGCTCCTCCCGCTCTCTTCAGATTCTCACAGATTTTTACTGCGCGCTCACCTGCCGTCCGCAGAGACTGCACTTTGTCGACGACCAGAGGGTGATTTCTTCCTCCGTGAAGTGCGGCGGGGCTGAAACGGGAGACGAGCCGGGCGGAGTCGCCTGCGGCCTGTCGAGCTCCACGGCCTCCTTGGAGCTGGGACTGTTCGCCTCGGCGAACGTCTCAGTTAACTCTGCCTCTGGCCACGCACACTGCCCAGAAACGTTCAGAGTTGGCTGTCTCGTGGATTTGCGCGAAACGACACAGCCTTTTCTGGAGGCAGGGACATCACTTTTTTTCCCGCTGGATGGACTGTCGTCCTCAGTCCCTGGAAAAAGCAGAGACGGCGGCAGCACGGCGTACTTCGGTTGGGAACGCGCAGGCGGCGGGTACGAAGACAAGGAGTCGGAGACTCGAGAGCAAGAGGGCAAAAAGACCAGGCACGTGGCCTCAGGCTGTTCGATCTCACGAGGAGATCCCCCCGATCGAGACAGGCCCCGAGGTTCCGCTGCTGACAGAACGGCAGAGCTCCCGCTGCGCTCTTGTGTCTCGGAAGAATCCCGCGCGGAGGCTTCCTCGCCGGCTCTCGTCTCTGCCATCTCCTCAGCGGCTGTCTCTTGCTCGCCGTCACGTCGCGCTTCTCTGTGAGCCTCCAAGTCGCGGTGAAAGTCCAGCAACCAGCTGGGAACTGTGCTCTCCTTCTCCCCGTCGCCTCGGCTCTTCTCCCTCTCGTCTCTCCGCTTGTCTGAAGGCGGCTGACCCAAAGAAAACTTGAGCGGGTTCTCCGTTCCGTCGGCTGGTGTACGTGCACATGAGGCACTTGCGTCTGCCTTCCGTCTGTCCACGTCGATGGCGCCTGTCCTGTCTTTCTCTTCCAGGAAGTCCCCCTGGTCGAGGAAAAGCGATGCACCGTCTGGAGTCTCGAGGGAGGCGTCTCTGGAGGGCCTTGGCGGAGGGAAATTCTCCTCGAAAATTTCTTCCGCTTTCAGTGCGAAGTCTGCGAAGCTCGAAGTCAAGCGGTGGAAAGAGCCTTCGACCCGCTGCGCTACGTCCCCTAGCCAGTCGAAACTGGGATGCCTTGCTTTCCTGCTGATTCGGTCTCCGCCGCGTCTCTCTGGTTTCCCTTCTCCTCCCTGCCTCACATCCTTGCGGGAGTGTACATACACCTCGACGGCAGTGTTTAGGGACGCTTCTGAGAGACTCGCTAACGCCGCTTCGCCCCACCTTTCTTGGTGGTCTTCGCCGTTCGTTTCTTTCTCCCAGTGGATAGAAGAACTCGAAGCCAAGCCTGGAGCGTCGCTCGCGACCGTCAGAGACAGTCGCGAGGCATTTCGATCCTCAGGCTCCCCCGGAGCACCTCCTTCCTTCCCTCTTTGGCTGTTTATGTCCTCCCGACGAGTTGGTGGCAGTCCCGCTGTAACCGTTTCTTGCCCCGCTGTCCGACCTGGCTGACGTCCTTCCCCAGCGTCTCCCGCTTGACGCTGTGCTTCCCCCCGCGAGCAGGCGTGGCGCAACTCCATCGCTGCGGCTGGCTGCTGGCAAGGAGCTTCGTCATCTCGTTTCTGGACTCCTCTAGATTTCCCGCGAAGTTCCTGGATGTTTCCAACCGTCAGTTCATCTGCTTGCCACCGCGTTGCGTCTCCAGCTGAGCGGCAGCACCTGTCCAGTGCCTCTTTTTCTGAAACAAAGGGGGAAGGTGAAGAGGTCTCCCCTCGACTCCCTCCCTGTACCGCCACAACGGCACTGTTCCGACACCGCTCCATGTCCTGTTCCTCTTTTTCCGCGAAAAACCGTCCCTTCTCCCCGCACTTCAACTCTTCCCTCTTCTCCTTTCGATCTTGGGTCCGACGAGTCCATCGACGAAGAGAACGGTCGAAGCTTCATTGTCGCGCGTGTTAACAGGTGCGGTCACGACTGCGCATTTCCGTCCACCCAATCGGGCCGCATCCGGATGTGTGTACGCTGGCCATCAGCTCCATCTCGCCCTTTCAAATAGATCTGCAGAGAGCCAAAGGAAAGAGAAGAGGCCGGAGAGGGAGAGACGCGCCGAGATTTTTCCGGGCAAGGAAACAGGGAGTGACAAAAAGACGATCCGCAAGCACAGAAACTTTCGTCCACGGGCGGCGCCGTTTAGGCTTTTGAGCGCAGAACGTTCGCACGACAGGCGACGAAGAGAAAGAGGAGGCAAAACGTCAGAAATGCCTTGGTCCGCAGAACGTTCTTCTCTGGGTCCCCTGTTTTGGGTGCGATGCTCGCGAGACTGGCATGCACAGAAAGAAAACCGTGACCTGTGAACAGCTTTTCAGTGGACACAGCTTAGGCTCTTCTGTCGCATTCACATTTGTCGCCTCTTCTGAGCCACAAGCAATTCCTGTTGGCGAAGAAAGAAGAGAAGTCGGGGGGGCGCGTCCCTAAATCTGTTTATGTTGCTATCGTTAGTGACCCTCCCGTTCTCTTCCGGGAGCTGCAGGCTTCGTCCCTCGCCGCCAGCGGTCCTTTCTGGGTGTATTTCGTCCAGTTGAGGAAGAGACGTTGACGAGAAAGCGCGAAAAGTTCATTTCGGAAATTCTCATTGCAGAGGGAGAAAGCAAGTCACTCGGAGAAACGTCGCCTGCTCATCGAGCCGCGTACATCGGTGGACAGGGCTGTGGAAGGCGGGGAAAAGGCTCGAACAGGTTCAGCACAACTCGGAAGACAAAGCAAATCTGTGCGGTAAACGGAAAGATTTGCACAGAGGAACATAAAACATGCATCAGTCACTGTTTTCTCGTCCACCACTGCTCCAGCACGGCAAGAACGGGCTTACTGCGGTCCCTTTGTCGCTTTGCGGCGACAGCTGGAATTGCGTAGAGAGCAACAGCGGAGAAGACACGGCAGAGCGGAAAGAGAAGAATTCAAAACCCTCTAAACTAGGCCGCATCACTCACAGACAGCTGCAGCGAGATTCCTCCCGTCTTCGGGAGAATTTGTCGCAAAGACGTCTTCGTGTTCGTCTCCTCCGAGTCGGGAAACAGCTACGCTGCACTGCGACAGAAAAATCACCGGGCGCGCTGCGCTGGCGAGCGAGCTCAAAAGCGTGAGAGAGGTGTTCGCGCATGAGAGGCGTTTTATTCAGAAGATAAACTCTCCCGTGCTGCTTCTCACACGGCACGAGATGTAGGAGACCCGGGCCTTTTGACAGCGACAAGGCGCTGGTGTGTGTATTTGCGCCAAAAACTCGAAAAGTCGGTCTGCTGCGCAACTGCGCTCGCGGGCCTTCTCAAGCAAGACCAACGAGAACTCCATGAACTCCATGTCCTTGTTTTGGAGTCGCTCTTGCCTACTAAGTCAAGGAAATCCACTTATCTGGCCCGTCACGAAAGAGTGGCGCCGAGGCCTCTCTCGGTGGGAAACTGGGCTGTCGCTGTCCGCCGTACACCACATTGTGCCTTTTTAACAGTCAGAGTCTTTCCCACCTGCCAATGGAGAGAAAGCCTAGCCAAAAGTGTGTGAACGGCTGCTGGTGAGAGATAGAACGGGGCGAGTTTAGTGGCAATGAAGCATGTTCCAAGTGTGCCGCAACTCGGTTTTAGCATACGCATGCAGACACTGTGGGGGCAAACATGAATATAATTGTACTGTTTAAAACAAACACGATTGAAGTCTATGTAAATGTATACAACTCGTCTGACAAATGCAGATTTCCCGCGCTTTTTTGGACAGGACAAAGCCTGGTCCATCCTGCCGCCGGGGACTTCACTCTGGTGTCAAATTGGGGAGTAGAGAGCGTGATACGCTTTCCTCGCTCTTCGGGACTCCTATAGCAGCTCGACAGAGGATTGGCAAATGGTTCACGGCTAGATAGACAAGAGAAGATGACTGCCCAGAGTAACAGGGAGCAACTTCACACACGATGAGAGAGCCACAGAGCGAAACGGTACCTGAGAACTGCACCCTACAAGACGGAGTGTATCGGGCAATTTTGATATGAGGCGCAAGGCGCAAGTTTACACATTTACACAATTTCGGATTCGAAACACAGCGACTCCAAACACCCCGCGGGACTTCGAGGACCTAGACTGTGTCCAGCACACAAGTACAGGCGCCACGACTCGGGCATACGGCAACTCCAAGCCTGACAAGTTCGGACGAATTTAGAACAGACGTAATCGGAATCAAGAGACTCATAGAGCGAAACATCTCTGGAAACTGTGAATCCTCGTTGAAAGTCTCTTTCGGTGATGGACACTGTCGATTCTCCTGTTCGATTTAGGGGCGGCTCGTCCCTGAGAAGCAACCTTTGGGAAAGGTCGTTTTTTTGGGCTGCACATTACGGTAGTTCATCGATTCTTTGCGTGTATGCCAAGTGATCTTGCCCGAGTTGCCTCCCCGTTTTTTGGGCGAACCTTCCTGTCGAGTACGGAATCGACTCAGGAAGAATGTGTGTAACGCGTAGCTGTGCCGACGAGGAAACCAGGAACAGGTTGTGCGAAAAATACGCGCCGATATACACCGTAACCCAGTGCGGCTGCGGATAACGTGTTAGGTACTTCCACGTGGGCACGTATCGAAGGCGGTTGCAAGCTTGTCAACGGTGGCTTCTTTGTTCCTCGATCTTCACGGGATTGCAAAATGGTAAGTACAGGGCACTCAGTGACAGCGTCCCGATTCACCGTTTCGATATGCTATTTGAGCCCCGGTCGTCTCGTCAGGTGACCTTCGTTTTCTTATTCGGGGTAGCGAGATCTTTGGGGCACGCCTCTTCCCTTCCGTTTGATATAGGATAAGTGATCAGGAAGTGAGCAGCGTGTGCAAAAGAGGTGTCGCCAACTTCGGTCTCTCGCATTCTATCTGCATCCCCTCAAGAGGAAGCAAGCGCTTGCCGTCCAATCAGCCACATTCCCTCGATTCCCTTTCCATCAACTGGTAACACAAGCAACGGTTCTGGACAACCACGCGGGCAAAATCGGATGGCGAGATGGCCGCTCTCCGACTGCGTAAAAACTGTGGACTGCGTTCATTCGAACGGTGTAATTTTTTTATTGCGTTCTTTAAGAGCGAAATGACCCGTTAAAACGCTCAATGATTGGGTCCCATGAAAAGCAGCCTCACCCTCGGGGGCACGTGCTTTTTTTGGATGTGGCAATGCATGATGTAGGCAATGTGTTTGTGTGAGTCTCACGTTTGCAAGTCTCTAGACTTTTATAGCGGACACGATTTGCGCAAAAGCCGAAACAACTTGCTAATGATTCTGCACGAGATCTTAGCTCCCTTTCGTCAGCTGAGCAATCATCAAAGCGACGTCATCGCGTTCAGCTCGTCTGGCTCTGTTGTGTCTCGATTTCTCCGAAAGGCTGAGCACATTTCGTGGCCTTCGCTTTTCAGATTTTTTGAGAGACCATTTGTTGAGAGTTTTTTCTTTTTCGAATGACCTAGCCATTCGTCTGAAGGGTGCGAAGCAGTACTCCGGATTGAATGGCGGGTGCAACTGTTTCTCAATTTTTTTCGTCCGCGAGCCTGGTCCGTGTCACGCCGTTCCTTTCTTGACCGCAAACGTGAGCGCGATGCGCTGCAGTCGACTGCTTGTCAAACTGTATTCTGTCCGATCGGAAGACGGACAAGACACTACCACTGTGTCGTCCTCGCTGCTGTCGCCTCTCTGTCTATATTGATCTCGCACTGTTGATCGTTTTTCCTCTCCCGCTACGGTTCCCCTGGCTTTCTTGGTCCTTCACCACTCATCTCGTGCCTCTTCCTTGTGTCCAGTCTGTTCCCGCGAGCTTCACTTCTCTCCTCTGTGCCCACAATTCTGTCATGCGGTGAGCTTCCTAGAGACCACTGCAGTGTTTTCAGGTCGCCCTAGTTCCTCTGCTCCTGACAGCAAATGATGGGAGCGTCGGATAGCGCACAGGTGCCGGACTCTATTCCGCTAGGTCGGGGCATAGTGGCGCACATTGACAAATCTTGTTGCCAGGGAGCAGGAGGTTATGGAGTTGTCTACGGAGGGCACCTTTCTCCTTCTGGTCAGCTCGTTGCGATAAAGGCAGTGCAGCGCCACCAGCAAGTTCTTCTTTTGCTCAGCCGCATGAGAAAATACCAACTAGAGCAACACCGCGTCGACGTGCTTCCTGAGAATTCGCGGCCCACCACGGGTTCGTCGCCTCTAGTGGCTGAGGAAGAAAACCACAGGAAAGATTCCACTGATTCCTATGGAGATGCGCCCGCTGTGACCATGCGACTAGGCTCTCGAGGCGCTTCTCGGCCAGGTGACGGCGTGATGTGCGCGCTTCCACCGCACCCGATTCTTCCTCTTCCTAGCTCGATGCCGGCTTGTGACGACGGCGATCTGAACCCGACATCGGGTGATGCAGAGGCGAACGTGGAAAACGGTGAGGGGAAAAGTGGTGTTGGAAGTGACTCGCAGGGTGCCGAAAGAGCGTGCGAAAGGGCGGCCGACAGCAACGCATGCCACTTGGCGGCAAAGCGTTTCGAGCACGAGGAGTTTGCTCCAGAGGCCGAAGCACAGATCGGCACAACTCAAGAAGAGAAGCGGGAGACAGCTGTGACGCTCGAGACCAGGCACGACGGAGACACGCTGAGAGATGCCCCAAGTTGTCATGCGTCAAAAATCAAAGCCTAACGGCTCGAAGCACTTTATCGTCCCGAAGCTGTAAGAACGGCCAAGGGACCGAAACTTCTTCGACTTCCCCCCCCGCGGTCGATCTTTGAATCCCCGAATCTTCTCCGCGTTTATGGAATCTACCCGTGTCTCCACACTGGTCAGCTGTTCACTGTTATGGAGAGACTCGAAGGACCGCCGCTTCGCTCCTATCAGCTCGAGAGATATTCCGAGGTTCTTCCGACGGAAATGGAAGCCTTCAGGATCGTTTTCCCTGTCCTAAAGAGACTCCAGGAGCTCCATGAGAAAGGGGTAAGCGAGAGGCCCAGGGAAGCAAAACGGCCGTGGACGGCAGCTGTAGAACCGCGTATGTACACACACACACATTTGCATGTGTGTTCATCCTACATAGAACGCTTCCGGTGGAAACGCGTTCGAGTCCAGTGAACGAGGCGTCCTTCCTTCGTTTTTCGAGTGTTCCTCGTCCGTCACCCGGACTTTTATTTTTCCGCGTCTGTTTCCCCCGTTGCAGTTCATCCACGGGGACATAAAGGTGGAGAATTTGATGTTCGGTCACTCTCCTCCTAAGCTAGAGGATCTCACGATCGTCGAGCTCGATACGCTCCTTCCTCACATTCCCGATGCCGATGGCCTAACGCCTCTCCCGTTGAACTGTCCAGCTCTGGGCGAGAAGTTTCTGAAAGAGACTGATTTGGCAAACCTGAACTCTTCTGCGACGAGACACAAAGAAACAGAAGCGACGACTCTGAAGGCACCAGACACCCGTTGATCTGGGCTCTTGGGCCCTCCATTCCAGGAGAGGCACAGCGGCCTCGCCCTCAGTTCGCACCTGGGATGTACCGGTGGTCTGTTCCGTTGTGCTCGAGGGAAACGAAGTGATACACGCGGGGACGACGGACTTCTCCAAGAAAGGCAATGCGCGCGCAGCTTGTGGACGGTGTGCAGGCTGCGTTGGCGACAACTTCACTCCCCAGTATATGTCCCGAATGAGATCTTTGTAGAAAGGAAAGTCTCACCGTACGTTGATGTCTACGCCGTGGGCTGTCTCCTGTACCTTCTCATGGAAGGGTGTTTCCCCCGTGAACCGGAGTGCGTTGCGAGGTACGAAGGTCCCTTCCAGGCAGCACTCGAGACGCGACTCTGCGCAGTTTTCTGACCGACACTTTACGAGCGTTTCTCGTAGATTTCGACCGCTAAGGGAAACTTATCTCCATGCTGGAATACGTTGGACGGTTCACGGGAAACCTTTCTGCTCATTGCATACAGCCGTTAAACTGTTATGTACGTGCGAGGATTCGCTGCATCAAATGCGTTTTGGTCGCCTGCAATCTTTGAATACGCTGGGGACCGGCTTCACCATCCCTGTCCTAGTGAGAAGAGCGGCAACGGCATTGGGCAGACCGACCGTGCAAACTATCTCTGAAAGGATTCGTTGGCTGGAGGGTAACGGAGTTTTTGTCTCTTTCGTGTCTCCGTTTGCATCGGAGAGTCCCTTTTCTTTCCGATGTCGTTCGCAGAAATGCCGTTTTGAGCACTGGAGCAACAAGCAGGCTGGGAGCGGAACCGCTGTTCCGTCGAGCCAAGAGAAACTACTCGACATTCTGTGAGAACTTCATGGGGCGCCTTCTCTACACGAATCGGAGGTATCGAGCTGGCGACGCGGCCGAGGCTCTTCGGCATCCCTGGATTGGCTGTATGGCTTGGTTGCTCGAGGAGGAAGAGAAAAAAAAGGAGAGGAGAGGAAGACAGCCGAGAGACGAAAGGCCAGGGAGGAGAGACACAAGACCTACTGGGAGGCAACCACGAGGCAGACGAGGAGAAGGTGAACGACGACGACTCAGTTTCCACTGGCAGCATCGAGACACAGGACGCATTCGGTTCGGGGCCGGGAGGGTTCGATCGATCAGTATCGGCCCCAGACGCACGCGGGGAAAGGGAAGGATTCGAAGTTGCTTTGAAAGCACCAAGCTTCGAGACGAAGCATTCCACTGTGGCCTCTCCGAACTCGACGGCTGCAGCGACAGACTTGGAGGAGGTAGGGGACCTCTGGAGCCCAGAGATGTCGCCGACTGTAGCTGAGGCGTTTGAGGCTAAGCGTCCGTCTGTCGACGGTTCGTCTTCTTTTGGACTCGACTCGTCGCCGCCCGTTTCGCCCCTTTTCATGGGGGCTAGGCAGAAATGTCACAATGTGCAGGCCGCGGAGCGGCGCTGTCGTTCCGTGGGTTTAAACCGCGCGTGTGCAGCCTCAAGCCTCAGCCCGTTGGAAACGTATCTAGAGGAGGGAGGCGAAGAGTCTTCAGCGCAGAAAGAAGAGAAAGAAGAGAGTGTGGTCGGCTGGGGCGGTCGGGTCCGCGAGACGCAGGTGTTGCCAAGGATCAGCACAGAGAAACGGGGAGGCCAGACTGGGATGCGACTTCTCCAGAGGAGACGAAAGGTGGGCGTCTCAACAGAGCCCCTGCCGAATCATTGGCAAGAGGAGAGGACTCAAACGCTGCTATCGAACCGGAAAGGCAGAGTGCCTTTTGGCACAGAAAATGACGGGGCGCAGGAACAGGGGAAAATACGGGAAAACGTGACGCCCACGCCGTAGAGTGGAGGGTGGCTCGGGATTTTGTTTGGCAGCAGCGGGTCGGAGGCTGGTGAATTCTCAGCTTGTCGGACAGAGAGAAATCCACACGGTTCATCCAGGTTAGATGGGATGCTGAGAGAGATGATGTTTTCTCCGGAGGGGAGAAGGAGCATCGACTGGGAGAGATGACGCTGGCAGCTTCTGCGCCACGTGAACAAGGCTGGCCGTTCCCTCTTTTCCCCAGCAAAGCAGAAGCAGTGGAGGAGGAACAAGGCGGAAGCGCTGTGCAGGAGAGGAGGGAAACGATGAGGCGGAGACAGAAAGCAGATAGAGTGGAAGGAGCCAGGGGAGAAACATGGCTGGCAGGATGGCATCAAAGGAGCGAGGAAGGAGAAAAACGACAAGGATCCGAATTTGGTTGCTGCAGTTAGTCTCGCTGTTTGGAACGGCAGCACACCCACTCCGTCTTTATTGCCTGACAGTACCTCTCGAGCAGTGGGTGGCTTAGTGCGTTCAGACAGGGGCAAGAAACTGGATTTGAAGAGGAAGAGCGGGAGGGAGACGGCAGAGACACAACGAATTGCAGTGGAACTGTAGACCACGGTTGGCAAGCAAAAACTGGTGCACACGAAATAAAGAAGACGACCGATCGTGTCTTGTCTGCCGCGGACCTGGAAAACGTAGGTGAAGAGGCGAAAGCCGACGATGGCCTCTTATCCGGTCTCGTTAGCTTCCTATCGCGCCCTCTGGTTGGAGACACAAGCAGCTGACGCAAGCAGGAAACCACGAGCGGTACGAGAAGGATCCGCCACGCATTTGTGGCGAAAGAGATGCGATGAAGGCGATGAACAGCGTTGTAGTCTTGGTTTTCCTTTAACGTCCCTTTTCCGAGTTAGGGGAGGGAACGATAGCACCGCCAAACACGTGTTCGTTTCTCTGTATAAGGGTGGTTGGCCCTCTGACCGCGAAGAGAAGCCAACAACGCTACGACCCTCCGCCTTTCTAAACCTTTCTTTGACCTTGTATATATTTTTGTGAAAGATGCACACGGCCGGACCGGTTTTGCAGTCGGTTAAATCGATGTACCCCACAATGTCTATCTCTGGAATAAAAATACCGGTAAACAATACAAAAGGAAACACAGCGTATGTCTGTCTTTCTATGGCAGACGCACCCTGGTGACATTCTGTTTTCCTCGCACTGTGCAGAAGCCACGCAGTACAGAGCTACACATAGGAGTTTCCAGCTTTTCCTGCTTTAGTCTGTTGCCGTTGATGGCGCCGTGGTTTTCACTAGACGTCGCTGCCAGGTGTCCGTACGTACAGTTTTATTCTTCGCCCCTGTAACGCAAAGCCTATATTTCCCCCTGTATTTGAAAGGGGCATTCTCTCGCAATATGCGAGGTCCAACTCGGAAAAAGCTTGAAGTGAAATCCAGCTCTTCAAAATTTCCCCTAGAGTTGGTTCCACGCTCGGCTCACGAATGCAAAACATGTGCACCGGTCGTTATCTTGCTTGTGCACCTGTGTTCTGGATGTTACGTCTCGGTGGCAGGACTTCATGCTCGTTCGCTTTCGCGGATCATGGACCTTCGCGATCGGACTGAAGTTCGTGTTTGTCGTACGAAATAGCCTTGCATCTGCGATTTAGATCCGTTTCGAGTCTCCAATGTACGAACGTTCTGGTATCCGTATGGTGATAGATGGAAACCTGGCTTTGATACCTGTCTTACTTTCATCAGGATCGTTGCGTTCGGGGTCGTGCGCGGTGGAGCAACGAAGGCAATGGACACAAAACGAGTGGACAGTTTCTTTCCCTGTTGTTGAAGTTATTGCCCTTACCCTTGCTGTGTCACACCACAACATGTTCGAGAGCGAAGAGGCACGAAGCGACAGTACTGACAGGTTTTTCTCTGGGTGAACTTCACACGAGACTACTTTTCGTTCCTGTAAAGGGACATACACCTGCCTGGGATAATGTTCAGCAACGACACTCTGCCCTCAGGCCGATCTGATGTCGCTGGCTGCGGCGACTGCGATTTTTAGCAGCCCCAGGCAAACCGTTTCTCGCTGTACGCCCGTCCTCGAGTATCACTGTTCTTCAGGGATCTCAGGCACTCCAGAAAGCATGACCTTTGAAGAGACACTTGGCGTTCCCCCACATACTTGCCCCAAGCGTAGGTGGTACCGTACCCGAAGCACGAGCTACTTGATCGGCTTCTTTCACCGCAGCTTCTTTTGAGTTTGCACGGGCGGCGCAAGAGTCGCCGCTTTCCGATGTGGTTGGACTCCTTTTTGGGCGGCCTGCGGCGTCTTCTTCATGGCCCGGGAGTCGGCATATTTCAAAGCTCCTGTAGCGAGGAAGTCGGGGACCGCGATGTCATCGAGCTCTTTCATCTCGTCGGAGAAGCGTCGCTCGAAGAACTTTCAAGAACAGAGAGAAAGGCACACGAACTAGGATAACTGCTCAAGATTACAAGCAAGAAGAAGACTGGACAGCGGAAGGAGGATCGATTGTGGACTGACAGTCAACGCAGAGAACAAGCTATCAGTGATCGGGCACTCCGTTACCGCCCCTTCCACGGGCCTCGTCGTTTATTTCCAAGTACGAATTTGTGCCGGTTTGCGTTAGAGCATGGCATGGGGAGGATACTCGGTCGAGTATTTTGCTTCACCTGAAGAACAGAGAACTTTACTCTGTGAACACAAGATTGACATGCAGGTGTATCAGCGCGAGACTACGCGTGCCAGGCAAACGGCGTACTCTACCGGCTGCGCAGGGGGAAGTCGCGGATCGCTGCCGAGCTTTCCATGCGTATCCAGCTTACTCTGCCGCTATTATCAGGCTTCTGTTGACGATCTTTGTCGTGGCTCCATTCCTTCAGTCGGTTCAGCTTCTTCTGGTTCTGCTCGGAGGTCTCTAGCAGCTCTTTGTAAAGGCTCGTGACTGTACGGATCATGCTACAGTAATCGATCTTGCGTGCTCCGTGAGGGAGGCGATTGTACATGCCTAATCGGCTACCGGTCACGTTCTCCGCGACTTCTTCCCAATCCCATACTTTATAAGAATCTGTGAAAAAGACAGGAAACAAGTTGTCGAAATAGAGGATTGTTGGGCAAAACTGGAATTTACCAGCTGGACACACGGCAAGGGCGCGGGGATCCAGTCGATCTGTGCTGTCACCAGACCGCAGTGGATGGCCGGCTCATAAAGGGTATGTGAAAAAACTGAGGCGAGCACAAGGCTGCATGGACTTTGCTGCAAGCGATCCTTGTTTTGTCGGCTTCAGCGTATTCGTATGATGGAAAAGTACACATGTATATACGGACCGCTAGCTGCCGCATGTTACGGCAACTGCTTGCTTATTCCGATCTCTCCTACCTGAATTTTCTTGAAGTCTGTCGAGCACTCGCATCAAACAGCCACTCTGTCTGGTCGCAGGCGTGCGCTGCTCTGCATCGCTGGATATACCATCTTTTTTCTCTACCCAGAGCTGCTGCGTAGCAGGATTAGCGGCACCAGATGGAAAAGCCGTCGCTTTTCTCATGTCAGGAGCAAACTGACTCTCGGCGCGGATACACTCAAACATGGGATGGAACCTCAAAAAGTTGTCGGAACCTCTTCGTTCGAACTCCAGCTCGTCGTCTGGTGGCAGGGAAGAGCATCCTGAGCCTGAGAGGAGACGACCCGAGATAGGGTCACGTGGCCCACTGAGATTTCCCGAGACATTCCCTAATGCCAAAGCGGAGGAAGGTTGAGGCGTGTTTAAGAGAGCCGTGCTGATATGCGTCGCTCGCTTTCGCAGAAACCAAACATTCGCGAGCGCAGGGGGATTTGGAGGAGGCGGTAATGGGGGAGCTGGGAGATCGGCAGCCTTCGCCGTGTCGCTGGGGTCACAGTTCCCGGCGGAAGTACCCGAAGAAGAAGCCCCGATCTGTGAAGGACGCGTCCCGGGCTTCTTTGGCTCAACAGGCGAGCCAGGGGCCGAAGAAGGAGAGGGAGTTGTCGAACGCGTAAAGCGAGGAATCACCATGGTGAGGTTTTCTGCCTCAGTGCTCTTCAAGACATGCTTGTGAGCAGACCCCTCATGAACGAACGGAGAAACGGAGTGCTCTTCTTTCACAGGAAAAAGGTAGGTGTCTTGGCGGAAATGAGGTGGAAGCGCAGAGCTCGTTTTTCTTATAGCGAGGCCCACGAAACCATAAGTCAATGCAGGCGCAACGATGGTCTGCCGACACGTTACGAGGAACGACAGACACACATAGCAGGCAGCACATCAGAAGCAACATCGGCAGCCCAGCTCGTGGACAGCTTGATGCCACTCCACGGGAAATCGCTTCCTCGAACCAACAGCCTGCTTGGAACAAAAACATGCGGCAGTGTTACAATTTTTGTGCCGGCGGGATGCTACACACTTGACGCGCCCTGGTACAGATTTAAGCGCACTCAACCGTAGCCGCAAAAACGACGGAAGAAAACGGTGTGAAGGGTGCCTTCCTGCTGCGCCAGTCTGGACTGTGCCAATCGGGTTGAACGAGAGAGAGCGGGACTTACTAGCATAAAGAGAAAGAACCGCAAGGTGTGGAAAGGAGACGTGAAAGGACGGACGTCACCCCTGTCGACTGCCATCCGAGGCCAGTCGAGCAGCGGGGAAGGCTTGCTTGTTGTAACCGGTGACAGACGCAGTCCTGTCATCCGAACTTTTCTCTTCCGTGTGGGTTTCTTGGGAGCGGAAATTCCGTTGGGGAATCCCACGAATCGTGGTTTCGCTTCGTACTCTGTCGTATTGCCCCAAAAAGTCGGGCCCGGGAACCCGGCGGCGGTCGATGTGCTCGGTCCCCACGCGCGCCCCAGCTAGCTGCTCCGACCTCCCGTCACACTTCATTGGCACTCCATTTTCACAGTTTGTGTGGAGTGCACGACAGTGCACGGAATTCACCTTCTTTCACGGCACAGGATGCCGATGTGCAACCTCAACAGGGACAGTTCACTCACAGGCCGTCCCTTGCGTAACAGGATAAGATGAGGTTGCACCGAGTCGAGCATTTCCGGGCAGCACAGTGTAAGTACACCCGAGGGGGTACCATACGGAAATGGCACCTCTCTGTTTGTGGCCTGTGAACTTTGAGTCATGTTCGCATATGAACGTGCAGCGAAATTAATCTAAACGCCGTTTCCTTTACAACCAGTGGCTATCCACTCCGCAGAGGTGACAAGGCTCCTTGTGTCCCCCCGGTCGAGACACAACAACGCACACTCAAGGGGTCTTTCGAGGCTTACAAGCCAAGCCGTACACGAAGGATGTGTCTTCGAAAAAGCGGCGATGTTACCGCCCCATAGGTTTTTAGAAGCAAACAGTTGATGTGGTGAGACTGTGGGACGGAACTAGCATGGCACTTTCTTACGAAACCCCGAACGGCGCGGGATTCGAGTTTGCTCTGTTCCTCATTGACTGTATTGTCAACCCATTGCCAATGAGCCAGAGGCCGGTATCATATATGTTGTGTCTTTTCCAAGTCGTTGCCTGTGTCTAGAGAGGACGCCCTGCAGGAAGGGAGGAAGCTGATACACGCAAGACGCTTGCCGTCATGTGGACTCCTGTAGATGCAAGAGATTTTTTATGCAAATTGCAGGAGGAGCTGGACACCGAGCAATTGTTACTGTGACGTAGATTAATGCCTGTTCAGGGGAGACACTCCAGAGCTCCATCCTACGGGGCGACAAAGCTGGTGCTTATCATATGAAACGGGAATACGTCCACCACGCGAGCTTTGGAGTCCGAACTTGTCGCCCACACTGTGTCAGCCCAAACGGTCTCCTGTTGTGCCTTCTGGCATCTGCATTTTTTCGAAGCAGCATGCAACTGGTGGCGTTGTCAGAAAGAGCGCTGCCTGCTTCTTCACTGCGAAGCACGTTCTGCATTGACTCGGATGGTTTTTCTGTTGCATAGAAAAGCCGCACAGAGTTCTGCCTATTGGAAAGCCCTCCTTTCATCTTTTCCCAAAATCCACAGAAAATGCAGCTTGATGATATTCGTCAGACGACTCCTCTCCGGAAAACAAAATCATGAAGCATGCTGTGTGCTTGACGCTGATCTCTTGGATTGTTCACTGCGAATTTCAATCTCCTCTGTGGCCCCGGCACATGGATGGTATGTTAGATATTCCTTCGTGGTGTACATTCTGCGTAAACCAAGGAGTTTCCAGCCCCATCTGCGCCCAATAGGAAGTTACGTTCAGACCTTCAGATATGGTTGTTCTAGTGCAAGGACAGTTGCCTTTAAATCAGGCAGTGCAAAAGAATCTGTTCGTTTGGTGCTAAAAAGTGGACGCCAGCTACCATAGGCTCTGTGTGAAGCTGCTGTACCCTCTTGGGGGGGGTCCACTCGACACGGCTCTCATGCGGAGGAAACTAAGAAAGGAACCAACGGCAAACCATCGGGCAGCTCTCCTTTGTTCATCATGGGAATTCGGGAAAGAAACCTTCCTTTTTTCTCTGTCCACCTTTTGAACACTGAGTCGGGAAGGAGGGTACTGGATGGCAGAAAAGTACCGGCTTCTCGTCATATCGCGCTTCAGAGCGCAGCCTCCCACGTGAGCAGCAAACACTGATATCCAGTGCTGTACGAAATCCGGACACGAACCGCTTCGAAGACAAGACGCAGCCTTCTTGACAGAAGCAAGACTGACTCAGAACGCGGGGGCGGTTAGTGCGCTGGTGGAGAAATCTGGGAACGTTCGTTCTTCGTTGGATGGTCGGTCTCACATAACGAACTGATCAAGAACAGCATCGCTAATGGCCCGGGTTCCAGTTTTTGGTACCTGTGCCCGCTCTCCTCTCGCCATAGACTCTTTCGTGCCGCCTGAGTTTCGGCCAGAGGGGCCATCTTTTGCCTTTCCCAAGACACCGCCGGTTTTAAGTGAAGCTTGTGGATGAGCCGTTCGTTTTTCTGGATTGTGCCCACGAGGCGTTTTCTTCTTCAGCTGCTTTCCCTTTTCTTCTCTTCCCTCTGTGGCTTCATTTTCGCCGTCCAAAGAGTGACTCTCAGCCTCACCGAGGTCTTCCTTATCTTCCCGGTCTTTCCTTTTGCCGGCCCGTTTCTCTTCCATTTTCAAGAATCTCTTTTGCTCGTCGACTAACTCCAGGTACAGCGAGTTCTGGCGCTTCACCTCGTTGAGCGCGGCATTAAGTCGAGCTTCGCGAACGCGACGTTTGTACACTTTCTCCTCGATGAGCTGTTGCCATGAAAAGCCTTTGAGGTACGTCAGACACCAGAGATCTTCTCGCCACCGGCTCTTTCGCTTCGTTCCTCCGATCGGCTGCCCATTCAAAAAGCCCGCCACACGACGGGCCACACGCTTATCGAGAAACTCTAGCCAGCCCTCTGTCGCGACAGCAGAGGATGCGGATTTCGACTGAGAAGAAGGCGAACGGCGATTGCGGCGCTGATCCCCGGCGCCGTCGTCCTGTATGTGGAGTCGCCCCAGCTGGCCGAAGCGATCAAAGTAGCGACGAAGCGCTGCACGGTTCATCCGAGGAGGAATTCGTGAGATATACACAATTCCTGGTTCGCGTTTCTTCCGCTGGGTGGCAAGCAAAGACGGAGCAGTTAGGGAAGAAGACGCAGACAACGAAGAAGACGCAGAAGTCCCCTTCCCATTATCGAGACGCCGTTTCTTCTGTGGAGCACTTTTCCGTGAAGTCGCCTCCTCCAACGGATTCCCCTCCAAGGAGGCATCCATGGACGAGGGTCCGCGCGGGGAGCTGTCTGTACGCATCGCGACGAGCTCCCTTGAGCATGCGAGAAGCGGCGGTGAACTCAATTTCCCGTCCCACCTTGCCCTGTCGAAAGGCACATAAGCATGCATCCACCAAGCCTTCTGCAGTGGTTAAGAGGATGAAACATTAACCCAAGATATACCCTTTGATGTGTGCCCCGTCTTTCCGCCCTCGCTTTTCCTCGGCGTCCTTTCTGTTTCGTGTTTCTTGTGCCACGAAGGCTTCCAGATCTTTTCCCCAGCATCAATGAAGCGTGGCGGCACTGTCCTGAGTGGAGCACAGCCTTTCTGCTCCGAGATCCCAGGGCAAACTTCCAGCAAGACGGAGGAGGAAAAAACACCGCGGTGCTTCCCTGTTGCTGGAAAGCTGATCTAGCGGGTAACAGCCATTAGGTACGCAAAAGGAAGGCTAAATGTGGGGCCACGGTGAAATGAAAGACGGGAAAAGAAACGCAGATCCACAAAAGAATTGAGCTTCAATGGGCGTTCCTTGGGAGGAGAGAGAAGAACAGAAGATAAAGTTCACGTTTTCAGGTGAAGGAAGATACGACATACCGCCAATTCATTAACAAGAGTATTCGCTGCCTGTGGCCTAGCTGTCACCTGCGCAAAAATTCGGAATCAACAAAGTTGGCGACGCCCTCGAAGGTGCGGCAAAGAAGACCGGGGTACATAACTGAGCAAAAGGCGAAGGATGAGGGGAAATCTTGTCATGAGAGGGAATATTACAACGAAAGTTCCGGGAAAAGCATTGCATGCGTTAGAAATCGAGTGATTGGGTGTATGTCTGCATGCGCGGCGCGGCGCGGTCGCGGTAGCTTGGACGAAAAATTCCACAAAAATAGTCCGGATCGATTCGGGGCAAAGTAAGTTGGGCCACCGACAGCTTGTTTTCTCGTGGCTGCATTCCATCGGCAACCCATGCAAATGCGATAACTAAGCTTCTCGCCACTGTGGCTGTGATACTGCCCAAAACACACCGCCCAATGCACTAACTCCGAACAGAAATCGTGTCTCCGTACTCAAGCGGAGACTTAGCGTCTGCCATTGTCAAAAGGGATTTCTGCGGCATTTGATTCGGGTCTGACAGGATGCAACTATGCTAACGTTTCTCTTCCAAGGAAATACAGGAAGTACTTTTTTGTGGACCACTGTCTGCCATATTTGGCCGAGGAAGGAAATGCCACTCTTCCACAGGGGATTGTGTTTCTCGTAGCGTATGGCAACTGTGAGTTCCGGCACGAAGGCATCAGTTTTGCGCTAACGAGTTGCATCCACGCACATTGTGGAGAGACTCTCGCGTAATAGATGCGGCATCTTCCAGTTCCTGCAGAAGATCGTATGGAACCACCACTTTTCTTCAAGTTCTTGCATCAGTGATATCCAGAGTTACGCGGGTGGGCTGGTATAATCCGTTTCCTGATTAGGCTAAGGCCGCATTTGCCAGAATAGCGGAGTGAGACTGCGTGATGCGGCTAGGAGTTTCCACACTTAAGGGATCCGGAGAAAACGCGTACCCGAAGGTCTCTCGGCTCGGTGAAACTGCGAAACGCGAGTGAGACAACGTGGCGTAGGAGGCAGTTGGTTAACGCCTTCGTGCGTTGTTGAAACACATGGACAGTATCAAAACTGGGATCTTGGTTAAGAATGTCTATACAAAAGGCGATTGCCGATTGAGTTTAGCCCGCTTCCCTGGAGTGCGTATCGAAAGTGTTAACGAGACTCTGCTTGTCATCGTCACGAAAAGGTAGAATTTTTCCAGTCGATACATACATGCTGGAAACAACGTCCATATCTGGGAAAAAAGCTGTCGCCCGTGACGCATAGGAGCAATATCCGCGTTAGAGGTTTTTTGGGAACCGTTTGAGGATGCCGTTGACAGGGGGCAATTTATCAAATGCTGAAATCCACAACCCCCCCAACTCAAGGTGCCATATGAAATGTGGCATGCATTAGGGCGCGCTGGAAAGCTAGAGCGGCTGCATGGCATACAGAACTCTGACGCGCCTACACAACAGGCAGGGCGAAACGCGCGAACGCATGCCGGATGCCTCAGGCTACGCCCTCGTGGCGGGTTCAAAGCAAGTGGTATTCTAATGGAGCCGACTCATGATGAAACAGTTACAAGGGTGGGCTCGTGCTAACTTTAGCTTCTCTGTGCTTTTCACGTTGGATGACTCTCGCGAGGCGTGCCGCAACCAACGCGAGAGCTCGAGGCATGTTCGGATATGGGTGATGCCACCGTCCCAGCAACCTATAAACATTCATTTGAAGCTGGAAGCCGTAGTTTCTTAGCGCACTGACCGAGTAACGTAGGCCGTTACATGGTCAAGCCTCGAGCCACGTTGGCCGCCAATCGCTGATGAGGCTTTTTTGTGCCTTGGAAAGCAATAGCATTGTGCTTGGAAGCTTGCCGCAGCAGACACGCGTATGCGGGTTCTGGCAATACGCAAGACAGCTGGTCAGGCGTTAAAAAACTACAACTGTGAAACTTTTCGTTTGAGAGGTGTGACTCATACTGGCAGCGCTGAACCGCGGCGGACCCAACGAAGTTGAATGAGATCCGGAAAAAGGAACGACCGCTGGACACAGCTCTTGGGCATTGCAACGGTTTGCTTTCAGTTGCATTCACGCATTGCCCAGAAGGCCAACGTGAGGAGCGATGACAATGGGGTGGCGGCTTCGTTTCGTTGTTAGCACCCAAGTGCGTGTCACGTCTCCAGCGTTACACCTAACAGCACACGTCACAGCTGACTGCCGCTCGGTCGTCCGCCCTTAGGTTCGAAACGTGAGACGAGTTCTCGGGAGTATTTCAAGATTTGTAAACGAGTTGCCTACACACCGCTTATTACAAAAGGCAGCAGGGGAGGAAGGGAACACGTTGGAGACCAGAAAGCATGCTGACTGAGAGCAAATGCCGAAAAGGGACTTCTCGATGGCAGGCCGTCGGCTCTTGCCTCGATTTACGGCTGACCAAAAAGGCAACCCCCTTCAGTAGAAACGTGAACATTAGCGTGGAAGTAGCTTCACTATTACACGTACGTATGCTGCTCTTCTATTGTTGTAAGTCACATGGCATTTTTTTCGGCTGCCTTACCAGTGAGCTTTCACGTCAGAGGATGCGCTAGGCCGCGCCATTGCTCGTCACAGATTCGCCCACTTTGCTCACCTTCGCGCACACTCGTCGTGTGTGACCTCACGCGGACCTTCGGGCTGGCAACCATGTCCTTGATCTGTCGTGTCGGCTGCGTTCCAGTGTGTTCGCTTCCAAGATTTTGCATGGAATGTTCTCGCTATACAATCGAGGATCTTTGCCGTTTGACCCCCAGACATAAAACTTAGCAGGAACTGTACCCCAACGAGTGCAGTGCTGCGCGAGCGCTGTTTCACTTGGGAGACAGGTAGCTGTGCGTATAACTTTTGGCCGTAACGGCAGAATGCGCGCTTGTGTCCCCGTGTGGAAAAGGCGTACATGCGAAAAGTGTGACAAAAAAGTCAACAGCGAATGTGTCAGTCATTCTGCGGTGATTTTGGCGAGAGGTGGATGGCAGCATCGGCGGACATTTGGCCCCGCAACGCTGTAAAGACACACGCATGACCGTTGAGTGCTCGTCGGTTCTCGTCTCCGTGCGAGAGAGGCAGGAGAGGAGTCATTTCAGTCCAGTGGCGGCAGTTCGAAACTCGTTTTCTGACTACATCACGCGGCTGGGAACTCTTTGTTTGCTGTTATCGTGTTATGGTTTTCGCTTGGTGTGCGAAGCCGGCTCTCGAAATCAACCCTGTGTGTTGATTCCCGTTTCAATTATATGTTCGAGACAAGCGGTTCAACGCAACCGGCCGTTGACACCTCCTATTTTGAGAGTATCTGTCACGCCTTGCTTGGTTTTGCGTCAATCGGAAAATCGCCAAGAGCTACACCATACAGCTTACGGGCGGCTCGCTGGATGTCGGTTGTGTCACGTCGCCCTTGCCTTGCCGTGTTTCCCGCCAGTTTATGCGTCAGTTTCTGTACGTAGTAGCTTACCGTTTTGACGCGGGCAGATTCTCCTTTTCGTTATCCCACCATCGGCACACCCGTTCCGCAGCTTCCTGCGCCATCTCTCTAGGTCTGGGGTGTCCAGTTGACCGCATTTATCCCATCTTGCAGTCGTTCGCTCGGCTCCAGGGCTGTTCGGGCCGGCGCGGCCTTCAAGCTGGCGACGCCCGTCGGGGGAAGAGCAGGAGCAGAGATCTTCCGCCTCAGGGTCTTGCAGCCTTTTGAAAGCGAAGCTTCCATCGCTCTCTCAATTCAGTCATCCCGCTCAAACAACGGGAAAGTGGAACGGAGTTTTTTCCTCCCCCGTCCCCGATAATGGAGAGCCACACACCACGGCAGGCGGATCCGCTGCATCCTGCCAATGGCAAAGAACCCAGATCGTCTTCCCCATGTGAGGTGTGGTCAGGCGCCTTTCTCTCCTCGTCAGCGCATCCGTCTCAGGTCTTACCAACGCAGAACGGCGTTGCGCCGCCTGCCCGAATGCGTGCGAGTGGCCGTAGCCACTGGGACACCGACGGACACGCCGGCCGCCAGAAAGGGGAAGGGCGTGTCACGCCTGTCAGAAGAAGCGTTGACTTCGAGCGTACCGGCCTAGGTCGTGTAGACTGCGCACTGTTGAGGGCTGAGGCAGAGGATCAGGCGAGACTGCCTGGAACTCACCTTGAAGACGAGTGTCGTGGGCTTCGGCAAAGAGAAGGACTGGCTCCCGAGAGCTTTTCCCCTGCTTCAGAATCAAACAGGGGCAGTGATCGCTGTCGCACTGCCTCCAGGTGGCATCCCGATAATCCGTACGCCGCTGGATTTCCAGGGCCTCAGTCGGACGTGTGCTTGCCATTTTCCACTCCAGAGTCCCAACATGAACCCACACAACTGAAGACCGAAGGTGATGAGTGTAACCTGACTCGTCTGGAGGCGTTTTACGGCATATCCTCGTCTCCCTGGCGCGCCACGCTCATCTCTGAGAATGAGGGAAATACGTTCACTGCGTCGGTTCCCGGCTGTACTCAAAAGCCGTTCTGTAACGAGACGTCCGTGTTCGCTGGCAATACCAAGCCAAGCCCGCGGGACGGCGGAGACGGATACGTACGAAGTTCTCCAGGCTTGAAAGGCGCATCTTGTGCGGCATTGTCGCTGGAACGCTTTGCAACGCGAGGGAATAGAGCGAATGACCGAGCTCGGCCTTCCGTTATCTCCGTTCGTCCGAACTTTCTGGCGAGTCAGGCGGAGCACTGGACAGGGAGCAACGCGGCTGAGTGGGGTGGAGACCTCAGGAGCAAGGGCGAGAGGGAAGAAGAGGAGGCAAATGCCGCACGAAGAGAAATGATGGAGCAGATGCTCCGAATGGAGGAAAACGACCCTGGCATGGCTGTCGGAGACGAGCGCGCGCAGCTGCTTCACCGCCTGCTAATTGTTCCTCAGCTGGAGTTTTTCAAAATTCGAGTGGGAGCGGCGCCAGTGCCGCGTTTGACGTCGGAAGCGACAGAAGGGAGCTTTCTGGGAAGAAACGAACCAACAGGGCGCGGTGTGTTTCCTGTGAGCGACGGAGGACGCGGGAAGGCGACGCCTGGTTCTGAGGATCCACCGGCGCGAAGCAACAGTCAGAGAGAAGGCGACCGACGGACCCCTCAAGACGATGCGAAGAACAACGAGAAGACTGACTGCAGCCCCGCGGTGCCGGTCACAGGAGCTGGCAGGAGATCTGAGAAGGCGGGTCCAAACCAAGACGGCCAGGAGAGCGAGGCTATCCTTCGAGCTACCCACGGAGTCTTTTCTCGGACAGAGTCCTCAGCTGGGCCTGCCTCCGCCGCAGTGGGGGAACAAGAAGACAGGCCGAAGGCCGGACCGGCTGCAATTGACGGACCGAAGAGCTGTGAGAAGAGAGCGAAACGCGAAGGCTGTGGAGCTTCGTTCGGCGTCTTCAAAGCCGATAGAAACCCGGAGGCAGGATCCGAACCTAATGAGAACAGGGGAGTCCCTATGCAAGTTGGCGCCTCCACAGATTCCTGCCGGTTCCTCTCCGGTACCTTCTGCGACGCCGACGCTGTGCGCTCGCTCTGGACAAAGAAAACGCGATTGGATTCAATTTTCGACGAAGAACTCGGTAAGCGAGCCTCCACTTCTGTCCCTGGGTTCCGGTCGCAGCTGAGATAGCACGCAGGACCAACGTTCCGCATAGAATGTCTCAGTGTAAGCTCACGGGCACTGCGCCGAGAGATCTGTGCCCTCGTGAGGGTACAGACACATTCAGAGCTTGCAAAATCCAGGGCGTAGCTTCAGATCGTCTGGTCACTTGTGGTTTATCCCATCGCACGGAGTTGGCGGCACTTTTCACATGGATAGATGTGCCTTGATACTCGAGCCTTTCCAAAAAAAAATTCAACCGCAACTCAGGCTACCGTCGATGCCGCGGCGCATTTGGCCATGTGAATGTGCGTATATTTACGGTGTCGCATGCACATACTCATGTGCATAGATGGGTAGGTTTGAATGCAGGGTCTTATGCAGATCGTCTCCCTTTGTACAGAGAATGATCAGTGATAACGTTCATACGACGGTACCATTTTTTGCGGTCGCTCGTGTTTTTCTTCCCTTCTTCCTTAACCGGTGCTTGATTAGTCGCAGCCGAGTCCTCGGTGGACCACCGTTTCGTCGAGACAGAGAGAGGTGTTCCCGTTTTAGATCGGCGATTCACCAGTGTACCGATTGGGAGATCGTTCGCATGATTACGTCTCGTCTCTGCTGCGTGTTTTGCGACAGACTGGCTCTACCGAGCCGCCCGCGATTTTGTCTTTCCTCGTGACGGGTGGAGCAAGAAACACTTGAATCGAGCTGGGGACAAAATTGAGGAGATTTGCGATGCGCTGGCCGTTCACTGTGGCCTTAGCGGCGAGGTTGCCTCTTTCGAGACCCCCCCGGCCCGGAACCCAAGCTCGTTTCCTTTGTCTCTCCCAGTCAGTAGCTGCGCGGAGGCAGAGACAATTTGCGGGGCAACACATGGGGCCCACTCATTGGCAGAACGCTCGGCCGTGTGGCCGCCCGTCTCCCGGGATCTCCAGCAAAGAAAGCGTGTAGGCGTTCTCCTGGGCTGCTGTGTACTCTCGGACGCACGAGGCGACGAGGCAGGGAAGGAGCTCGGAGGCCGCGGAGACAAGGCGCAAGCAGAGAGAGACAGTATCGTGGCAATCAAGCAGGAAACGGAAAAGGCGAAACGAGAGGACGACAGTGGAAATGTGGTTTTCGCTTCTGAACTAATGACTAACGGCGTAGAGTGCCGTCAACCCCAGGAGACGTGTTCACACGGGTCTCCCGAGACCCGCGGAGGCGATTCAACACGTAAGGACAAGGACGAGAAGGACCACGAGTTGAGCGCGTCTCTAGAAAGGGGCCAGATAGGTGCTGGGCCTGGAGAAGAGCTGCAGGCGCTTCAAATCGAAAAGGTTCTTCTGTCGACACATGGGGACAGTGTTCGACTGCCGGTTGGGTCAGGGCCGTTTGGTGGCTCATCTCGCGGCGAGAAGGGGAAAAGCTCCTTTGTGCGTCAGCAGAAAGTTTCGTGCTCCATAGAGGGAGAAGGAGAGACTTGTCGAAGCCCGCGCGTTTCGTCTGAGAACGAGGAAAACCTCCGCGTTTTTGTCGACATCTGTGGGGGACCCGGGGCTTGGAGCCTTTTCCTGCTGAAGCCCATCAAGGGGCAGGCAGGCCCTGTCCTGCAAGGAAGTGCGGAATCGATTTTGCGGCCTGCGATGCCTCCTCTTCTCTACGCTCCGGCGGAAGAAGAATTGGAAGCGAACAGTTTGGAGCGTGGAGGGAAGGTGTCCGTGGACGACCGGGTGCGGAGTGTTGGGGCCGCAGGCGCATTCCATGGCGATGCCAAAAACGGAGTGGGGAAGACGAAAGATGGCACCGCAACAGAACAAAGGGAAGACGCGCGAGCCTCCACGACATCCGAGTCGCTCTCGGATTTTCCATGTGCCCCCGTAGTATGTGGATTTGGCATGACGCTCGCAACCGGCGCAGCCGACGGAGACCGCCGGAAGGCTCGGACACTGTGGTACCCGCATCTTGCTGGGAACCCTCGATGGAAAGGTACGGATAACGCGAGAACGTTGGGGTTTTGGAAGTCTCTCTCTCTGGTTGCGTCGTTTTCCTGGACGTCTTTTGCTTGCTTGTCCCGCTGGGGCTCCGGATTTTTTTCCGGAGTTGCCGCCACCCCCATGTTCTTGAAAAAAGAGCCCAGTTGGCGTTCAATTAAACCGTGGCGGCCGTGACGGGTCCTGTCGTTGGGAGGGGAGGTCGTAGCTTATCCTTTCCAAAACAAAGGGACAGATTGGATTCCGGTGGTTTTTTCTCGAGTGCCTGGGAAGAGCGTCGTGGCGTTGCGGCAGTTTGCTTGTCTTCTCTCGACGTCTTTCTCACCAGGCGTGTGTGTCGTCGACAGAGAGGCACACACACAGCGGACAGCAGGAAGTGAACCGCGCGCTTCTCGTGTCTTCTCTCTTGCGTGTCCGCGCAGCGCTGTGGGGAGCGGATGGAACTGGGAATGTGTACAGGGGGAAGAATCTCGCTCACGGCAAGGCCGCAGTTTCCAGGTGGGTCGCCGAAGCCGCGAAACAGTTTCAGAAGAAGGGAGTCCGCGGGGACCATCGCGGGAGCTTCGGCGATTCCGCATCGGTGACGGAGACAAAACGCTCCGGCTCGGCGGCCACAGGAAGCATGGAGACCGAGGCGCTTCTGAGGCGAGCAGACGCGCGCAAGGATGCGTGCTCAGGGACACCTGTGGATGCGACGGCACACATGGGGGGAACTGGGCTCGCAGACGCCCCTGAGACAGAACTGAAAGCCGCGACTGTCTCGGAAAGAAATTCATTCGTCGCAGATCGCGCTGGGGAAAGTGGAAAAGAAAGCGAACAGCCCGGGTCTCAGCTGTGGAGTCAGGAAAGCCTGTCGACTTCCGCGAGCTCCGACACTTTTCTTGAGGGCTCCCACGTCAGCGCACCGAAGGCAGATGTCCCGCCTTTGCCGAGGCCCGACACGGCTTGGCTCCAGGCGGCCGGCGCCCAAGGCTCCACGGAAGCCGCCACAAAGGAGACAGCCTTCCTGGGGAGAGGAGACAAGAATAGCGGCGAAGCACGGAAAGGTGGAACCGACACACGAGACACGCCAGATACGCAGGACGCAGAAACCTACCAAGGTGTTCCCCACGTGTGCCTCGTTGTGGCCGATGGAGGCTTCCACCTAGGTGAGGAAAGGGGATTCGTGTGCGTGCTAGGTAACGAGGCCGCCCTTAGAGAGCGGCCGGTCTCTTTGGCCGGGATTAGATCCACTTCTTGGATGTTCTTTGCGCGTTGCCTCGCCCGCGCGAGGGTTCGAGCGTCTCATCTGGCCACTGAAGAGAAACAAGGGCGTGTGGTGGGTTTGCCGCTCAGTCGTGGATTTGTCGAGGGGGGAGGCTTTGCTTTCGCGTTCCCCGGCGTAACGGGCCGTGCGCACGCCTGGTCTCTCACGTCGTCTCCTCCCTTTCTGAGATCCTCGTTGGAGCTTCCCTCGCTCTTCGGGTCCGGGGTGCGTCTCTCAAACTGCTGGAATCGGTCGCCTTTTCAGAGCGCGTCTCCCTCCAGCTTCTGCTCCTGTGTGTGCTGCTGAGAGACTGGAGCCACCCGGCGTCACGGGCTCCTCGGCCTTGAACCCCGAGAATGCACTTCTATTGCCCCGTTTCGCGCGAGCCTGGGTTCCCGGATTTGCTGCCTTGTTGCCGACGTTTTTCTCGTGGGTTGTGCCCCACGAAGACGTGAGGAGTACACGAAACGTCTCGTTTGAGGGTCTGCGGCCGCTACAAAGCCAAATGATTTTTTACACCTCTGCGACAGCTGAAAACTCGTCGCAGAACTGGCTCTCGGTCCGCCGGCGACTGCTATTCTCATTTTGCGTTTTCCGGGCGTTTTGATTTTTTGCTTTCGCAGGCCTGCGGGCACGGACCACGCGTCAGTCCTTTCTTTTTTGAAATCTCTCTTTGTTTCTCGGCCCTCTTTGCTGTGTCGTCCTCTCTGTGGTGTCCCCTTACCTTTTACACTGTTTTGGTGTTTTCTGGCTGCCTCTCGTTCATAATCTGTCGGTTTTTGTCGCGATCTTCTCGCCCTTCTGTGTCTTCCTTCTCTCCCGGGTGTCTCCGCGTTCTCTCTCTTGTTGCTGAGCCCGCGTCTGTGTCACGTTCCCTCGTCTTCTTTTCCTGTCTCGCGCTCTCTCTCTCGCCCCGCGTACGCTCGGTTTCTCTTTTTTGGCGTTTCGCTTCGTCTGTCGATGCCGAGACCCCTATGTGAACCGAATCCGATCTCTCGCGCGAAGTCAGCCGCGTTATAAGAGAAGTCAAGAGCCCTTCTTTCAGATTCACGGTAGATACAGTCGAGGCCGCAAGCGCAGATGCGGCGGTTATGCGACATCTCGAGTGAAAGAGGACAGAGAAGAAGGGAACCCTCAATCGCACGAATGAGAGTTACAGAGCGCGTCGCGGGGGAACCGAGCAAAGCGTTGCGCTGTTTTCTTGTAGAAAGCGTGTGCGGCTGTCATGGCCTGCAGCCTTCGTCCAGATGCTCCGCGAAGTGGCAAGGGGCGTCGCCCCGCCTTTCATTTGGACTTTGCACTGTGTTCGGGTTCTTGCGGCTCAGCAATCGATGAGAAGACGGGACGCCACATCGAGAACTACCAGGAACTCCTGTGTGCGCGGCTTCTCCTCTCGGAGTTGCTCTTCGCCCTGATGCTGCTCGAGGAGGGCGGCAACTTCGTCTGCAAGATCTTCGACACCTTCACGCATTTCACGGTAGGTTGCCGCTCTTTCGTTTCTCAAAGTTTCACGGGGTAGGTTGTCGCGCTTTCGTTTATCAAGAACACGCTCCGTGAGAAGCTGGATCAACTCGTCGTAGGCTCGTTTGCTTTCTAGGGTATCTCGCCTTTCTGCTTCGCTGTCCTTCCACGTGGCCTCTCTTGGGAGACGACAGATCATGTCTGTTTGCCCTTGAGAAGGTCGCTTCGCAAACTCTTGTGGGGGTTGGCGCATTTCTGTCGTTTCTCGTCCTCGATCTGTAAAGTCGCGTCCGCACGCAAAGACTCTCACATCATTGCAACGTTTGCCACTGTGGAACTGCGGGGCGCGCGTCAGGCTCTCTTTGACCAGAAGGAAGGGGCCCATCTCCGTCTGTGTGTGTGTCTGTTGCTCCGTGTTTCTTCTCTCTCTGTTTTTCTTCTGCGTTTCGCGTCGTCTCCGTGGTCCGTCTCGCTCTCTCTGGTGGTTGCCTTGGGGTTTTCCTTCGCTTTTTTCTCGCTCTGGAAAGAGGTTCTCTGTTTCTCGCCGTCCGCCGCGCGCGCGCCTTTCTCAGGCGAGTCTGGTGTACATTGTCGCGCGGCTCTTTGAGGACTGCGCCATCATCAAGCCTATCCGCAGTCGAGCCGCCAACAGCGAAAGGTGAGCCGTTTTGCCTCTCAGGCTGCCGGCGTATTCTCCCAGGGACACGACCCTTTTTCGCGAGCCTCAGGCAGCCGTAGGATTCAAAGGAATGCCCGGAGAAGGCAGGCAGCTTGCAGCGACTGACAGAAACGCGGGCACTGTAAATTGCATCGCAAGCTACCTTCTGATAGAATTCAGCCACAACATCATCGTCTTGTTCGAACCACGTGCAGTTCAGGACACGCTGCCATCTTTTTTGTCATCATTCCGCATCCTTGCTGGAGCCTCTGTGCTCTTATTTCAACTGTGGGCCTTCTTCTAGATGTGGACTGTCTAGTGACTTGCCGCTTCCTCCACTGCTCGCTGCTACGTCTTCTCTCGTCTTTCTTTCTCGCTCCCTTTGCGGTGCACCAGTACACCGTGTATCGAAGTCACGTGGAAAAAACTGTGCGCGACGATGCTGGTGACGACGTCCTACGCCACACGGGGCATCTTTTGTGGCCACACGATGCGCCCGCAGGACAGGGTGTAAATATTCCAAGTGTCTGTGTCTTTATAACCACCGCGCCTGTGGCTCGTCGCCGGCTGTGTTTTTGCCTGGCATGCCGCGCGGGGGTTACCTGTCTTTGCCTCGCCTTGCCACGCTCCTGCGTTTTCCCGCAGATACCTGGTGGGCTTACGCCTCAAGCGCAGGTCGTCGGCCGAGTTTCGAAGTCTATTTGACGTTGTTCGAAGCGTTCACGGTATGTGGGAAAGGCACGGGGAAGTTCGCGAGAAACTGGCGGAAGACGAATCTCCCGACTCCCTTGTTCCAGTCGACGTTCTCACGTCAGGTGAGAGAAGCTTTCCTCTTAGAGACGCCGCTCTTCTTTCTCCTACGCGCTGGCGAGTCAGGGGAGTGGGGATGTCGGCGCCGGGCAAAGAAACCATCTTTTGTACCCTAGGCAAGCTGGCAATTGTTAAGGCGAACCCCTGGGGTAGCCGTGGTGACTTGGGATCCTTTTTCTCTCTGGCTTTTGTCTCCGTGTGTGTGTGTGTCGTGCGTGTTTATCCTCCGGCGAAACTGCAAGGCAACCTTTTTCTGGGATTCCGGAAGTGCGCGGCAGGCCTCGGAACCGCTTTGCGTGTGTATTGGTCTCTGTTTTCCTTCGTCGTGTGTTGGATCTGGAGGGCTCTTCGCCGCAAAGCGAATGCCCGGTGGTTCTCCATCTCCTCTCGTGTTTCCAAGAAGCGAGTGTTGCATAGGCTGGGGGCTGGGCGGAGTGCAGGGTTGGTGTTGGCGGGCTTTGAAGGGGGTGCGGCAGTCATTCCTGTCCTTTTATCTGTCCTTTTTTATGTCCTTTTTCTCTGCGTCAGATGAAGCCTTCGTTGAGAGCCTGGGAAACGCCTGCCGCTTCCTTTGCAAGAAGCAGACGTTGGCCCTCGATCTTATTTATCGCAAGGTGAGGGCCTGGAGACACACTTCGTCTTTGTGCACGCGATGCGCGAGCGCTTGTTCCTGCGCTGTTGTGGCAAGTCTCCGCAAAACGAGACGAGACATGATTTTCTTGTGATCAGGGACAGAGATCAGGGAACACGCGCGTTTGAAACGTGGGCAACTTTCATGGCGTTCAAGAGAGTCTCAGTGACCTCAGGAGAGATCAGGCGACACAGTGTCACAGCCTGGTCTCGTTTTGTCCGCGAACGCGTCCCTGTGGACGCGTTCGAATTTTGTGCGTGGTTTTGCCCCCCCCCCCCCCCACAAAAGGATTGTTTCCACTTTTTTCCCTCCTGTGCCATGTGTGTTACATCGAGGGGTCTCCTGCTCCCGTGATGTATCAAACTCTTGCCGCAAGACATGCAGTCGGGTACCGGTGTGGTGTATGTACCTGTGCATGTCGAAGGCATCCCTATTTCGCATCACAGTTTCTTGCTGACAGTTTTGGCCAGCAGTTTGTCTCACAGTCCGTAGCTCACCAAGCTGGGTTGCTCCCGTGTCGCTGCGGCGTTGCTGTGTGATCCACGGTGTACCTACAGAGCCGATGTTTCGCGTCCCTGAGTCTGCCAGCCCGAAAGCGTTGGCGAAGTCTAGCGCGAAGCATTTTCCGGTGTCTCCCATCGCTCCCTGTGGAGTGTGCTCTGTCTCTTTTGTGTCCCTTTGCTTTCCCAAACAGTATGTGGAGCTCAAAGCGTCTCTGCAAATTTCGGCAGTCCTCAAACCGAGCGCGGACGGGCTGTTCCGCCTGCCGCGTCTCGTCGCTTCTCGTCGCCCGCCGCTGCCTTTCTCCGGGGGCTCGACTGGGAGTGGGGAGCCTGCCTCGCGGAATCCGCGCGAGTGCCCAAGTGAAAAATCTGTCTCTTCGGCCCAGGTGGCGGTTCGCTGGGGCAGCGCCCCCTCGCAGACGGCGCACAGCCCTTGCGCTGGCGGGTCTCTCGTCGCTTCTTCGGAGGGCCTTGGAGGTGCTTTCGCGTGGTGGGGTGGTCAGCCGCAGAACTCGGGAGATTCGGGCCGGGAGTCGGGACAACGCGGCGTGCCTTCGGGCGTTTGGAGAACGCAAAAATCGCGTGCGTGCGCGGAAGCGTTTGAGAGCTGGGAGACCCCCAGGGACCGACGAGAAGGCCTTCTGTCGAGGCCTGAGGGGTGGCTGGGGCATGAGTCTTCCGGGGGCTCGCGCTGGCGATCGTCGCCTGTGGGGTGTTGCAGCGGGGAAGAGACAGACAGAGAGTCGAGCTCAGGAGCAGGCGAGGACGCGGACGCATGCGCATACGCAGACGTGCGCTCGGCCTCTAGACGTGGCGCACACGTGAAGGAAGAAGAGAGCAGCACATCAGGTGGATCGGCGAGCGCGGTGTCGGGGGGTGCGCGAGAGGCAGAAGCAGGAAAGGAAGCCGAGGAAGGGAAAATGAAAACGCCGGAGGAGCTCTACGAAGAACGCATGAAGCAGCTTCAGAGTCACCACGAACGGCGATTGCGGCACAAAGCAGGATTGGCCTCCAGTGGACGAAGAGGTGGAAGGAACGGGCCGAGAGAGGCGCCGAGAGAATCGCGAGATCTCCCGCCGTTCAACTGTCAGGGGCAAAGCAGTTGCTTTGCGGAGTTCCCAGGCAACTCGTTGGAAGCAAACCTGTTGTCTCTTCCCTTTGCAAAAGGAGGTGCTCTTCACAATCCGATCTCTGCGCCGGCACAGCGCGGCGTGAGGACGGGAGGGGAAGGGGTGGAGGAACGCAAAGAGGCCGGTGCTCACTTTGGTAGTTTTCAGCGGCAATCTGGGACCAGGCGCTCCCCTGGTTCGCCCTTGGTCGCGATGCACAGCGAGGAGCTGTGTCCTCCTGTGGGCTCCAGTGAAGGTGGTGTCAGCCGGACGGGAGGAAGTGTTTTCGTGGACGGGTCACCGAAACAAGAGACAGATTTGTTTTCTCACCCTTTCCAGGCTTCCTCTTCTCTTCAGCCTCAGTTCTCAGCACGTCCACTTGGGATACCTCAGTTGCATGCTCACCGTCCGAACCCTGAAACGATGGCATCCTCTGTGGCGAACCTTCTTTCTGCGTACGGTTCCGGGTCTTCTTCCCCGTTGCAGGGTCAGGCGCCCGTTGCCTCTTCTTCAGAGAGCCGGCAGAGTCTGCCTGCGACGCTCTTCGCTCCCTCGGCTTCTCTGACAATCAGTTCCGCCCAGTTGCCTCATACATTTCCAGTGAATCTCGCCGCTGCACTTCTCACGCGCGCACCTGTCCCAGAAGGCAAGATATGTGCACCAAGCTGTAGTCCTTCTGACGGGCAATGCAATCCAGCAGCGGCGCATGGCTTGGCGCAAGGCCCTTTTCCGGATTTGGAAATGGATGCAGCCAAGGACGGCACTGCGGTCACGCGTAATCATTTCAGGAGTCCCAGTGCGGCTGCAAATCTGGCGGCACAGATCCTAATGACGCCGAAGCGACAGCCTGAAGCCGCAGCGGGGCGGGAGACAGCAAAGGCGAATTCTGGGCAGATGCACGCATGCGCGCCGTGTCAAGGGAACGTGCTTGCAGAGAATACTGTGGTGCAAGGCCTCGCGGGCATAACAGGACAGAGAGGGCTCTGCGGTGGTATTAGCGACCGTGAAGCTTCAGATGAGAAGGAAGCGAGAGGACGAGCCGCGCAGGATGCACACGGCATGCAGCAATCGCCGGAACCTGTCAAAGTCTCCCCTGGGGGAGTTGACTATCGAACCCAAGTCCAGCTGCTTCTCGAGCACAGCCGGCTGCTCCTGGGGGACGGAGGAGGTTTCAAGCCGTCGGCTGCAGCGGCGTTCAAAAGTAATAATCGATTTAATTCTCTGACAGGTATCGAAACCCCGGGGCCTCTTCTCGCCTTCCACGATCCGCCCTCTGAAGCTTTATCGCCTTTCATTCAGTCGACTTCCGGGTCGGCCGCTTGTCCCGCGGGTGTCCCTACAGTGCCTCTTAGCTGTGCAACGCACCACGTCCTTTCGTTTCCAGCGTCCGGGGGCAGTGAGGAAGCCCACGCCGGAACAACGTTCCAGACTGGCTCTGCCGCGCGTTGCGCTGCACTCAGTCGCGAGGACGTCCCTCAAATGTGCAGTTCGTCGGGTCTGTCAGCAGCACTGAAGGCTGCTCAGACAAAGTCTCGTCTCTCACAGTTAAGCAGAGAAGCGCTGAGCGAGTTGGTCACAAGAGAAGATATGCAGCTGTGGGTGAAGTCTCTCCTCAGTTCTCAGGAAATTCCCCAGGAACAGTGGCAGGGGGGGCTGGGTGTTCAGTCGACGGTCCAGGCTCCAGCAGCTAGTGAATTGCGCCGATCTCTTGTATCCTGTTTAAAAGAGGGAGAGGGAAGGAGGGAAAGCTGGGGCGGCCCAGCAGGACAGAGCCATCCCGAGCAAGATCGCGGAGACAATTGCGCAGAAGGCTCCGGTGAGACCAGAAGAAGCGAGCGCCGGGGGGCCGGCTCCGAGCGAAGCGGCAAGCGGGGAGGTGGCGAGGAAAGCAGAGTTCTCCGGGGAGAAGAACAGCGCGAATTCCTTGGTGATGAAAATTTTTCGTGTGGAAACGAGACGCGCCGAACAGACGGGACGCATGGTCACGCAGCAGCGAGAGGGGGAAGGGGGAAAAGAGGGGGGAATCGTCAAGGCGGTAGAGGAAAGGGGGGAAGGGGTAGACGAGGCGGTCTTTGGGAAATGATGGATGATGATATTATGGATATAAGTACATGGACAATGTAAAACCTGCGGGTATCGAAGGCAGTGGGACTGCAAGTCGGGGACGAAAAACACACACGCTCCTACGATTCGGGTGAAGCCGGAGTAACGTACGACTTCCCCTTAGGTTACAAAGACGTAGGGCACGGAAAACCAACTCAGCGGCGCATGAATGTGTTCTGCGCATGATGCGTAGATGGTCTGTATGTGACTGGGGCTGCTAACGAAGGAGGTCTTCACGCACCTCTGCGGTGTCCATATGCGACATCAGTTTTCTGCTGTTGCAGAGGAAAAGTGCGGTTGCGTTGTGGGAAGGGTCTCCTACCGCCTTCATCGAACCACACAGCAGACAAGACGCCTTTTGCCCATACGCAAGAAATGGGTGAGGCGTGCCCTCTGAGATGGATTGCCCCGAGAGAAATTGTGCTTTTCGGGGACGTTGGACAACGACCAGAGTCAGCCTTTTGCCCATAATTCTGAGTTTCAAAACGTGGAATGGACACGTACACACAATCGTAGGAAATATGGCATAGACTCTTGAGAGAGGCTTACCAGAGGCGGGTGCCTTGGGAAGAAATCGTTCTGGCGTGCCGTGCACTCGCTACGTCTTCGCCGTTCTCCTGGAGTGGTTGCTAGAGTCGTAGTGACTGAGGAAGCACGGCTTGTTTCCAAGCCCTCCAACGCAAAAACGTTTCTGCGAACGATAGGGAATTGTGCAGACGAGAGTACCGACAATTACCTGACCAATGAGGTCCTACTATAGCAACAAAATGTAATTAGAGAGACATCGTGTCACTCTTTTTTCTCGGCCTCGAGGGAAGGCCAAGCGGGAAAGGAAAGTGCATCTATGCGGATACAGCTGGAGAAACCCGCTGTTGCCCATCCATCGTTTGAGGGGCACGGATACGTTGTGTGTAGGGCCTGAATTTTCTGGCCGCGGTATGTCCTCTCCCCCTCACTGGCTGGTTTTCTGTTCTCTTATGCACTGCGAAGATGTCAAAACCGCGTTATACTGCGTACAGTGGTTTTTCAACTTAATCGTAAACCCACAAGTTGGAGAAAACATCGTTTGCCTCCTAGGGGATAAACTGTCATCAGCTCGATGAGTTAACATGTGACGAAAGGAGGTAGAAGGCTGCGCTCTCTACTGGACTTGCCTGAGGTTGTATGTTGTCTATAATGGATGCATGTCCGTGTTGGGTGCATGCTTAGGCGCGGCCTCTAAAAATCAATTGCGTATCTCAATGACATCGTTGGGGCTGATGAGGAGACGTTGCGGTTCCGGAAAAAGCAAGGGTAACAGCTGATGAAGAAAAGAAGACCTAGGAGGAGATAGGCGGCGCCATTGCAATACGGAGAGTTAAGCGGCATGTGGCATTGTACAGAACAGGTTGCACGTGTCTTATACGGACTCCAAGCATTAATTGGGTGTGCCCACAATGAGGAAATGTGGATTATCTACATCATAATGCCACCATATGAGCAAGAGAGACCAAATAGCGACGAAGGGTGCTGTATCCTTGGAGAGTGAGTGTGCACTCTGGGCGTATTGAGGCTTGCAGGAGACGCGCTGTTCACATTTTTGCTGCCAGGCATCTCGTGGCGTTACCCGCAACGCAACTCCGCCGCCCTGTTACCGCTTCTATATTACTCGTTTCCTCGAGGCTTGACGAGCCGTGAGGGCAGCACATACTTCCTAGCCTCAAGAGGGCACCACAACACGAGTGGGCCGCTCGTGTCGTTTGGACCCTCGTGCCATTGTTCACGTCCGCGATATTATCCGGTAAACAGTTCTGATTTCTTTCCTTGTATGCACTTGGCCTGTACCATACGCCGCCGCACGGGTTTCGATACAATTCTCGCGATACTGTACTGTAGCTCTCTCGATGGGCTCGTGGTCCCCTTTAGTTCAGAGGTCATGAGATCCACGTGTTGTTTTCTCGATCGTTTTCTGCTAGTTGTCAGAAACAGGCGCTTTATTATTGTGACAGCGCCAATTACAACACGACAACGCTACGTCCCATCCGGGGAGTTAGCCCTAGCACCGCTGCCACAAAGCCGGATCACTTTCCCACATACAGGCAGGTGTGAAATACGGAAATAAGAAGCGGTGGTAAACGCAGTATTGCGTATGCGTTGTGGCCTCACGCAGGCTTTGCGGTTGGCGGTCGCCAGGTCATTTTTGACCCGTAATAAAAGGCCCGCCACTGAAAGTGTCCACGCTCACCAGGTAGCCAATGAGAAGTAAGAGACGGCAAGTTTTTATTGCAACATTCGGAGTATTCGCAGCTACCTCCTCTGAACATCTTGCATTCCGTTGTTTCGCCGCTACCCGATTCTGTTGCCGCGAGCGAAGGTGCATCATCCCCGGGGGCATGGACCTGTTCCGAAGCCGGAGCTGAGAGACGAGACTAGAGCTGCGCGTCTCTTTTTGAGGCCGAGCCGATGGAATCGATTAGACAAGGCTGGTGGGCAACCGTGACGGCATCGTGTTTTTTGACGGGATTGAGGTCATCTTCGTGTCAATTGAAAACCTCTTCAAAAGCATTCGCCGTGCTAAAACCTGAACAGTTCGTACGGCCCCTCAGGCTGCTACAGGTCACTACCCACAATCGTTCGTGTTCTCTGGCTGCTGTTCTAAGTTCCACCACTATTTTTATGCAGGCGGTCCCGTCTAATGTTCTTACTGTTCTCTTTCACGGTGGCATTTTTGCGTGTCGCTTGTTCCTTGTCCCCGAGTTTCACAGTCCGTCTTTGCTTCCTCACGGATCTCCGTATTGCGGGTTGAGTCGTTCAAAGAATGGTGTTCGTGCCGTCGTCACTAGGCAGAACCTTCTCTTGAGGCATAGGAGCGAGACACTGTACCTTGCATCTTGAGTCTCCTGTGACGAAAGGACATGCGTTTAAAAAGACGTTCTCGGGACGCAGCGGTCCATGTTGGTGGTCTGTGAGGCGTTGCCAAGAACGGTTCCCATCCTGTTAGCGCGGTTTGCGCTACTCAATCCGCTGTAACGCATGCGTGGTCAGGTAGCGGGGGTTTGATGTAACCGGGCTGTCGATGTCTGCTGCCGGAATCGAAGTCGTGTCCATAGTTTCCCGATCAAACCCACCTGCAGAAAGTAGAGCTTTGTGGTGAAGTTATGCCTGGCACGTATTCCTCAAGTTCCGGCACGCGGAAATATCGAATACGGGTCACCCCGAAGCATGGGGGGATTCCCTCAACACCGGTGAGGGGACCTACAGGACATCACCTTCGGCGTATTGTCAATTGCTCTGTATCAGGTGAATAGATTTGTGGGTCTCTAGCTCATCGAGCGTACTGCCGGTGTTAGTAATTGCTACCCAACTAACGCGCTTTCAGAACAGGTACACTTGCTCCTGCCTGTGGTCACCTCTGTGACAAGCGTTCGAAGGGCTTGCCGTTTGGTTTGACATCCTACGTCGTTGAGAAGAGAGACGCTGGCAATAGCTGGTTGCCTTTTTGCTTTTTCGCATCAGTCACTGTTGTATCATTCGTACAATACTTCCCCAGTTTGAGCTTTATAGGTCCTCTTCCGTGTCTGGTCTGGTTTCCTGTGTTTTTCCGAAACCGGCCTCTCGCCCCCTTTTTCGCGGTGCATGATCCGGCTGGACTCAGTGACTTCAGCTCATTCTGTGTATTCATCCCCGCCCAACAGCAACTCCCACGTGTGTGCGCCCATCATCTGCACCCTCTGCTCCCGTTGCCCAACATGTCGCGAGTCATTCGATAGTATAACAGTTAATGGATATACCGCTTTCTTCCTCGGGACCATTTACCCTTCGCCCGCTCTGGTTGGACCTCGCTGGAGCGAGCCTATCAGAGGTTAAGGGGTTGTGGGTCTTTCTGCCGTACACTTCTCCATTATCGCTTAACGGCTCTCGCGTTTCAAAATATTCGCACTCGTTATTTCCCCGCTCTCTGCTCCCCACCATGTCGTCAACACAACGGCTTTCTTGTGCCGGTGAAGGCTCGACAGCAGGATTATCTCCGTCGTCGAACATATTTGTGGATGAGAGTGCGGAAACGGTGTGCCGTTTGGTCTTGGGGAGGCCGGCGAAGATTTATACTCCGGAACGAATACCGGCAGGGTTGGGCGTTTCTGCCACTAGCGTACCGAAGTGTCCTACAGACGTCTATCCCCCCGGCATGGTGCCCACTACGACGAAAGGGAACCTTTTTGTGGGGTCTTTGAAGCACGCACTAGACGAGAACCTTCTGCGGAAATTCGATGTGAAACTGGTGGTTACAGTCGCATGGCCGTACGGGAGTTGGCCGCTTCAGCAGCGCACGCTTTATTCTCGTCTTGGGATCGGCCACATCAACCACCCTCTCTTGGATTCTCCGTCCCAGGTGAGAGCCTCTTCTAAAGGTCGGCGACGTTGTGACTGTGCAGGACCGAGCAATTGTGACTGTGTGAAAACAGCATGGGGTTTCCAGATTGCACTAGTGGAGTGAAAGACATCTAGGCGGAGGCTCTATAGCCCTTTCAGGCATATTCAGTTCAGGACATGGACTCGTGCCACCATGCTTCCTTGAAACCTGAAACGCGGGAACCCACGGTTGTGACGCGTTCGTTCATTTTTGCCCGATTTGCTTGTGAGAGGCGCCCCAGAAACTAGTTGGATTCAGAAGTTGTTTCGCATGGAGATATGTGTTTGCTGATGGGGATTCCGGTGCTTGTTTTGTTTAGGCACTGGACTTTGCACGACTTTCGCTGGAACGTATTCACTCGTACCTCTCCAAGTAAGCTGTCATCGACTGCATGTATTACAGGTTTTTTCCCGGTATTATCTCAGGAAAATCTGTGAACCGATTTCAAATGGCCTTCACGAAGTGGAAGAGTTTCTGTGCTCGTCAGAGCACGTTGCTGCCTCTTGGTTAACTTGCCAGTAGTTAAGCTAACTGTTTGCCCGCTTCCGGGGGAAGGGAAACAGGAATCTGTGTTGTGCAAATAAATGGTGATCTTACCCAGTCTCAAATAATTGTCACGCTTGCTCCATGACTCCTTCGGTCAAGGTAGGACCGGTACTCGCTCGTCTTCCCTCTCACACTCGTGACGTCGATGGTGTACTATCGCTCAGGAGTTGTTAGTTTTCCTGATCGAGTCACTTGACGGGACATACTTGTGAAATGGAGAATTTTTGCCTGTTATGGCGCATCCTTACGCCTCTGCACAAAGCTTCCCGTTCAAGAAAATGAATGAAGATGCTCTGGCATATGCATGTGCCGGTGTGTGTACGTATATATACATCGATATCTGTCGTGAGATACTGGCGCGGCCCCGAATTTGGAAGTGAAGATGAAACTCTTCCACTTCAGCAGCGGTTCTCTATATGACCGTTGTTTGTGTGTGCCGCCTGCATCTTCCTTAGGGGAGCGACAGTGCTCGTTCATTGTGAAAAGGGCATCTCCCGGTCTGTCTCTCTCTGCATAGTAAGTCGGGGTTCGTCGCAGTTTTTACTGTAGCCTTGGTCACGGGCTTTTCTGCTCTCCTCATGCATAGTAATTATCACCAACCTGTCATCTGGATTACGAATAGCACACCTACTCTGTACCTAGTGAATGAGCACGTTAAGGCAGCGCATGCATCTCGGTCAGGGATGGCACAGACCGACAATTTGATCTGGATTCGGGTCCGTCGTTTCAAATGGAGTGACGGGAAACTGAGGAACAATTGTCACAATGAAGCCATGCCGCAAATCCATGGATTTGTGTGTTGGTCTCAGTTCAGTTTTAATCAAATAGGCATTCACCATTTTGGTTAACGGACGGCAGACTCCAACTGCCTTAGGGTTCTGTGAATATTATATTTTCGGAAGTTGTCTCGGGTTACGGCAGCTGATGTATCATGTGTGCATTCGTCGTGGCAGGCATATCTCATCGTTTATGATGGGCACACAACAAGCTCCGCATTGGAAGCAATTCGTAAATATCGCCCCATTGCACGGCCTAATGCCGGCTTCCTTGTACAACTTCGGCGACTCGAAGACGCTCGCCAAAAGGTGGCAGCGTCTCACCAAACCAGCTCCGCTCCGTTGTCGAGGCGCCCCTCCTCAAGAGTCGGTATGGAACTGTCTAATGCAAGCTGATTCGGATATGCGGTCGAAGCACAGATTCGTATGGCGCACGCAACGGTTGCCGTTCAGCGGCCAATGTAAGAAACGTTGTACGTATTTGTTTCCGTGTCTCTGCTCCTTCCTTTTGCCCGCAGACTGGCCTCAGTTTCACTGCTTCCCCATCTTCCCCTTCCCCTGTCGGCCTGAATGTTCCTGGGACGGAACCAAGGAGGAGCGTGTGGTGCTACTTCGTCAGGGAAAGAGAGGAAATGTGTGGGAGAACGGAGAACGTACAGGGAGAGAGTGGACTAGGGGTGTATATGGAGTGAACGTCGATGGTAGCAACGGGAGAGAATGATGAACGCGAAACCGGAGGCTCCGCCTCTTCAGGCAGTGTGGAGTCTGTGCTATTCGTCAGTCGACGGCATCCTATTGAAGGTCGGGGATGGTTGCTGCTGCTGGAAGAGTCGCGTGCTCCAGTGGATTGCCAGGTTAAAGCAGTGCTGATATTCAGATGTCTAGCATTGCATGGGATGAGCAAGGTTGCCAACGTCATAGTGCCCTGCTGGCGGTACAGACTGCCCCCGTGGCTGTGTCCCATATGCGCCAGCAGCTGCGCGCGTCATGATCACATTGGGAACACGAGATTAATTCCGTCGTACGCGAGAAAGTGACACCAGTTTTGCGCCCGTGTCTCTCCCGGGTTCTGGGTAAGGGTTTCGCATGTAGTCAGGGGCAGGCATCATCATGACGAAAACACTAGGCAGCCTTTTTTCGAAATGGATACATCGCTAGCCTGCAAGCGCGTGATCTTTTGAGGGGTCAGCCGCTTCTGCTGCCATGCTTGTTTTTTTGTTGAAGAGTTGCTCCGCAGCAACGGTGACCGCTTGCACGTTGCATTCCCAACGGCCCAATGCCGACGAGTTTAGAGGGTCTCCGCGGTTCTGCTGTTCCGGGACTCTGTATTGTCCCAAGGGACCATAGTTTAACGTAACCCGAAGATGAGGTATGGTTACAAGTCGTCAGTTGACGAGGGGGTCGTCTCCGTGGATGCGCTGGCGAGTACACCCGAGGGTGTGTTAAATTCTATAGACTGTGTCATTCAGTTCTCCACATCTTTTAGAGCGGTCACGGGTGTAGGCGTCTTTTTGTATAAAAGTTGGTTTACCGTCTCCGCTCAGGAATATACGGACTTGAGGAATTTTCACCAGGGTCGTCTGTTCCATAGATTTCCCAAGAATGCGTTTTTAGTTGAGTAATGTGTCCTGGTGGCTTTCCTTCTTTCCGAGATGTCTCGCACATCATTGTCAGGATGTTCTTGCTGCTCCCTTGTGGTGGCTCCGTTTTTCCTCGAAAGGTGGACAGTCGCCGTTGCCGTGACCTACCGTTCGAGACGTTCATGCTACAGTTTCAATCCTAACAATGTTCAATAAAACAAGCTCGTTTTAGTTTAGGGTTCTGCACGCAAACCGCGTTTCACGTGGAAAAACGACGAGTCATACATGGAACAAACTAACGACCATGTGAACCATGTCACAGTATAGACATGCATCGATATCCTCTTCGTGCAATGCAGAGTGTTCGTTGTTCTTAATTTTTTCTGCGTTTTGATGTATTGGTTCAGACAAGACCTGGAATTAGTACAGATGTGTTCCTCACTCCAACGCGCCTGGCTTCGCTGAAAGAGCCTTTTTAACTCACTGAAACACTGTGTGCACCTTCCAAAACTCAGAAAGGAAAAAATTCGGGAGCAGCTTCGTGCGCTCCATGCAAACACTCATATGTTTATACCTATGTCTCCGGCCTTGTAGAGGGCATCACGAAGCGTGTCTCGCGAGTCTTTTCGGAGAATTTTTTTCTCCGTTGCGCAACTTTCATTTCTTGTCCGGTGCCAGCCGTTCCACATCAGAAGTTGAAAACTTCTCATCACCGGCCTTGTGCTTCGCGATCTCTCCTGACAACCGTGCTGGGGCATCAATTTGGTAATGTACTGAAGCATCAGGGTAGTCTTGGCTTTCCATGAGACTCTCATACGCCTTCAGATCCCGGGAGGTCGCGGCTGAATATGCCGCCGAGTCACGAGCGGCGAGGAGGTAGGGCGGCGGATGAGAGTATGAACAGTCAAAGTACCCTGGAAACGTTTCAGGGCCGAAGTGCTCATGAGGCAGAAGCCATAGATCTTCCAATCTAAAACCGTACACGCAGTCACAATCGGAGGTTGCTACAAGCGTATCACAGCGCCAAGATAGCGTTCATCCCCCAGTTTTGGAGGTATCTGGAACGCATGTACAGTGCTCGAGTACTAGGAGGGCAGTAGGGCCAAAACGCCGCGCTAAAGCCCCCAGCCGCAAACGATGCCGGTTTCCAAAGCCACGATGCAGCGTACAGCTGACAACACAAGCGTGTTCAGACACGAATATGTATTGCAACTAGGACCAGTTGTAAGGCAGTAAAAAGTTAAGATGGCAATGCGCCACGAAGGGCAGGACACGCCCCGTATATTTTTCAACGACGGGTCTACGACAGGCAATAGATTCATGGATGTAATGGGGGACAGTGCCAAGATTTCTGATTTCACCTCTCAGGAGTACAGTGTTTTTTCTCGCTTCGTTACGATCTTTTGAAAACCAACAAACCGCTAGTATACCCCAAGCCAACAGCGTCAGGAGGCATTTGTGTCTCTCTTCTTCATGTGGTAATGATAGTAAATTCGGACTCAACGCCCTCATGTCCCTACCTGTACTCGCTGCGCACAGCCCTGGTCATCAGGTGAAGATGAATATGCGCACACCGGGCAATCACCCAGTCGTCGTCCCGGTTACTGTGGCAGTAAGCAGCTCGAGAGAGAAACGGGACTTGAAGCTCCACCATGAGACGACTCAACAGACGGCCAACCCTTCTGAGACACACAGGAAAAGCATGGAGACAGAAACGAAGCAAACAGAAGGGTCGTCAAGCGTCAATCTCTTTGAACCGCTACCAGAGATTAGCGCGCAGAGATGAACGATTCAACATTCTCTCAAAAAGACCAAAACCTGTCGAGAAGCGAGTCGCCCGCAGAGATGAATGATTCAACGTTCTCTCAAAAAGACCAAAACCTGTCGAGAAGTGAGTCGCCTTGCTAGGCCTCCCCTCAAGCGGCTGAAACCTGACCCGCACATTACGCTGAGGGACGGAGGTGAGATGGATGTGCATTTCTATCGGTTACAGAATTAAAGGAAGCGTGGTTTGACACCTGCACTCTACCGATACATATGTACATATATATATATATATATATATATACATGGTGAAATGGATGGACTAACACAATCAGCCTAAAGCGCAATGTACAAATCGGCATAGTCAAGTCACTCCACCGGCTGTCTTCCCAGATGTGGATGGACGTGCTTGAAGGCATGCATACTTTTCACTCGAGGGGCCGACAGCCGGATAGAGAGCGTAACCGCAATTCGTCTAACCTGCAGTGCGCGGGCGTTCGACCGGTTCCTATGATGGCAAATCGGGCGACGTCTCGTCTACCGCACGCTTCCAAATCGATGACTCGAATGTCCTCCATGTATTCCTACAGAAACAACACAACCGAGATGATGACGCGACGGGCAGAGATCGAGAACAGCAAAGTTGAGAAAAACGTCCAACTCTCTATTCCCGCATTTCCGTTTGTGACGGAACAAAACCAAGACATACTCTCCTGTGACGGATCTGGGAACGCGGTGTTACTTGCTGCGCATGCGAAAGGAACGGCGGAGTTTCACATTGCCAAACGTCTCGCCGGCGGAAGCCGGCCGGCGTGATCTCGCATGAACAACGCGAAAACAGACGAACCTGTTGAAGTATCGTGACAAATTCTTCCACGGTCGGCATCCTGCCGCTCTGAAGCTCGATGGTTTTGCTGAGGGACAAAAACATTAAGATCCGAGTGTTCGTCCCGCATCTCGCCGTACAGCAGAGAATGCTGGCCTGTCAGGGCCTCATGGCCGTTCTCGTGCAATCGCTGGGGTCTTTGAAGCGGGTGCCGACGCGAACGTCCCTCCGACACAGAAGTAAAGAAACCGGTGGTAACACCTTCATCTGGGAGGGTTAGGAAGGCCGTACACAGATTAGAGAGCGAGTGGCTTCGGCCCACGTGTACTGTCTTAGTGCGGCCGCGCCGCAGTGAAAGGCATCTTGTCTAAATGGCGATTGCGTCTTGATCCAGTATCACGCTTCTGCTCTCGTGTCACCTATATATATATATATATATATATATATATGTCGAACGCCCGCACAATTGAAATCGTCAAGGGAACCAAGATAAAAGTGATCAAGAGGAACGTGGTGCTCGCGCAGATACATTTGGCCCCACAGGAACACCGCTACACATCGACACCATGTTTCCTAACACGAGTCGACCTGTTGATATCTACGCTCCAGCGAACACAACGTTAAAGGTGCGTAGTCCTGCCGTAGCCCGCCTCTATATTTGCATCAACACAACGGCCGACCCTGTAAGAACTCGCAGATGTGTAGACAGACACCGAACTCCCGCGCAGAGGTCCGAACACACTGGGAAGAAAAACGGTGTTTGGTAATCGGGTTCTCCCGCCGAAAACAACGGAGGCCGGGGAGATGCGCGTTGGTCCTGCGCGTTCAACCGAGTAAGACGCCGGAGGCGAGAACGCTTACTCTCGTCTCTGTCCAGTCTCGGGGCTCTCCGCCGGCTGTTGCCAGCCGACACCCCAGAGGTGATCCTTGGACGGCCGAACCACGGGCTCCCGGAAGAAGGCCCACTCGTCATCAACGGCTTCTGTCTCGTCGTCGTCGATACTCGCCGCCTCTGAGCTGTCTGTTTGTCGTGCCAGTTTCTGTTGCTTCTCGTGGTAGTACGCTTGCGCTCGCTTGAGAAGCAGGTCGCGATTGTCGCGGTAGAACCGTTGCGCAGGCGTCAGTTCGGCCTCCGGTTCTTGTTCATCGTCTCCGCGTTGCGAGACGACGGCGTGGGGTCCAAGTACCGTTTCTGGTCGACCTGGTCGAGCGGCTTGGCCGGCAGTGGCCAGCTGTCCAAACACCCGCGGCCGACACTCAACGCCGAGCACATTTTGAGCGAACGCCTCGTCTCCCATATATTCTGCGCGGCAAGGGTATCCTGGTTCTTCCTGTCCTTCGTGGAAGGCCACGATCGACGTCGACTCGTCTGTCGCACCACCAGCAGGCAGGCACTGTGCCCGGCCAGTCATTCGCCTCGACACGACGCCAGGATCACCTGCGTCCTGTCGACCGTCATGTGCACCGGTCTGTTCTTCGGCACACGCGATCTCTCCTCCCACGCCAGGCGTCTCGTGGGCCCTCGCATTCGCGTGGGAGGTGCTCCTGGCACCACGTCCCGTCCGCGTGTGTGTGCCTCTCCAACTCGCCGCGACGGCAGACGCTTCCTCACTCTGGCCGTCGACAGCGTCTTCTTCTGTCTCGGGCCCTGTTGCGCGCTGTGGAGTCTCGCTTTTCCTGTACTGCGCAGGGACAAAGTGAGCGATCGCAGCTTCCACCTCCTCATCGAGCTCTTCGCGGGTTTTCCGGGGATCTATGGGGACGCGCTGAAAGCCCCCTACGGCCTCCGCAACAGAGGTTAGCGGCTGCAGCGGCATCAGCAGCGTGGCGCGCTCGATTTCTCCCCGTTGCTCGCCGTCTTCCCCACTCTGCTCTGCGCGCTCAGACAGAGATGCTGCCGGAGGCTCAGTCGAGGTGGACGTCTTCTCGCTCCGAGGATCGACTATCCCGTGTTCAAGAAGCAAACGCTGAAGCAGAGCTTCATCGTCTTCTTCGTCGGCTGAGGTCCCCTGCCAGTTGGGCTCAGCGTCTTGCCTTGCAGACGCATCTGAGAAACTTGCGGGGAAGAGAGGAGAGCGCGGAGCAGAAGAAGTGGGGCGCGAAAGAGACGCAGCAGCGAAGGAAGAATCAGAAGAGAGCGAAGACTGCGGGGAGACAGGCGTACTAGGGTGGACGGCACTGGAACGTGTCACCTGGAGAATGCGGTCGAACACGTTCTGTCTCGACACCGCGGAACCAAAGTCGCCTTGCTGTCTTCTCGCCCCCTCACTTCGGCCTGTTGCGCCTCCATGTGTCTTTGTCCACGTGCATCCTCCTGTCTCGTTGTCGGAAACAGACTCTGGCCGCCTGACGGCGTCCGACCAACTGCCTCCCCCCGCGGAGGTGCTGGCGAATTCGTCCTTCGCATGCGCCTCTTCACTGCTCGCCTTCCCCCGGTTCTTGTCTTGTCGTGCCCACCTCCCAGTGGAACTGAGCCAGGGAGCCCCGAGTGTGTGCGAACTGGCCGCCGGACGTACACCTGGAAGATGCGCACTGAGAGGGCCAGGCGACCATGAGGAAGGAGAGGAAGGACAGGATACCCGGACAGGAAAAGAGACAGAAGTCGAGGAGCGCTGCGCTTGGAGCGAACAGGACGCCAGGCGCGTACATACAACGCGGAAGGCGAGGGCATCGGGCGAACCAGCAGAAGCGACAGGGGAAGACGCGTACACACCTAAAGCGGACTGAGGCTGCGACGCGAGACATGCAGCGCCGCCGTGTGGCGAAAAAGGCGTTGCTGCCGCACGCTTTTGCGCGGAGGCCGCGCAAGTGTGTACACAGAAGGACCGAGCGCAGCAGAGCAGGCAATGGCCAACGGACAGCCTAGGACACCCTGTCGACGGCGACATGGTGCGGAGTGCACCATGACAGAAACTGGGATGGGAGGGAAACGCAGAGAGGCTGGAAAGATACTCAGGAAGTGGGCTGGCAATATGAGGAGAAAATCGAGAGGGGGTGAAGTTCGAGAAGGGGAACTACGGCGACGGCGTCGGCCAGGCGGCAAGGGAGAAGCCGGGTTCGAAAATAGGGTTCAGGGAGTGGTATGGAGACATTGTTTTGCTTGTCTTTCGAGCGTTTAGCAGACAGAAGATGCAGAAAGTAACAAGAAAAGAATGTCCCGCAATAAACATGTCCACGGGTCTTAGGGCTGGCTGTTCATCCGGCGGACTTACGCCGCGTGACAATGACACAGACGGAAACAGCGAAATCCTCGTTTCATCGGTTCCCTAAGCGACTGATGTTTACTCGATCTCCTAAGAAGTAATTCGGCCAGTTGTAAGAAGAAGTACGGGGACGAAGAAGCTCTTAAAATTGCAAGAAAAACGTGGTGGCAACAGGCGTTGAGACTCGAGGAGACACGAGTGACGTCAGCCCCCAGCGGTGGCGTCTCCTCGCTTACATGCACGCGAAGTCACCGACGACAAAGTTCTTCCTTATCAGTTCCAACCCACGGTCTTGCTCTCTTTCAGAACATAATTACAGGTTATGAACGCGGCTGCACGTCCGTTTGTTACACCGTTTTTCGCAGGCGCCAAACAACCTCTCCAGGAACTCCTCCAGAAGAAAAATTTGAGACCCAGGCTCGAGGTAGCACTCGGACGCGCGCCACCGCCCTTTAGACTTCACCTCAGGAATTTGATGTGAAACGGCGGCCGCCGAAAAACGGCTTTTTTCTGGAAAACTGAAGCATCTAGTTCCTCCCGTTCTCTCGTCACCCGGAACTTCGCCTTCGCAAACGCGCACTTTTTCGCTAACAGCAGCGTCAAGATTGATGCCTTCTACTCTTGTGCGCTGTGTTTGTAGACTGCTCGTTCCGCAGAGCGTCGAATGTGTAAATGTTCGTGCGCTTCTCCTTGCGCTTTGACGGGGTTCGCTGGCCCAAAAAGACGACAATGTTCAATCCTCTCGAGGCCAAGGGTTTATGCGCATTAAGCAGCGACAAACCCCCTGCAGGCATCAAGCAGGAGTCAATACCTCCTCTCCACGCGTTCCGGTTATCGCGCTTCCTGCGTGGTTGGTTCTGAAGAGGTCAGAAGACCAGACCAAATGAAAAAGCATGCACAGGACTCAGACGAATCACTTTGGTTTTCGGAGTCATCACGAAATACGTCCGTCTTGTCTCTGCCGCCATCTCTACCTTGGAAACCTGCCTGGCATTGCTAATACATTGTTGAACTCGGAAAATGTCGGCGTGCGATGGCAGTGGCGTTGTTTTGTTCAGTTGCTAATGGCAAACTGGCAGATAACGCAACGGTTTAGGAGGATCTCACTTTTGGATAGAAGACGACTTCCACAGCATAATCATCAATACACAGCAATTGCCGGAGTCTTCCGATTTGGATGTCACACACGTAATACCGTGTTTTCTTCTGTGTGTGGTGGGGGTAATCAGAAATAACTGCCTGTTTAATCACCCCCTTCTTGACCCTGTACTTCTGTTCTTGACGTGCTCTGAGGGATGGGAGGCAAGGCGGGCTGAACGTATCTCTTTCGAGACGACCCTCACTCGTACACCAGCATTCCCCCGCTCCCATCTCGGTAGCTTGCCATCTCTCTTCTTTTCCTTCTCTAACCCCGGGGGACTGACTATGAAGGAGCAAAAGAATGTTTTTGCTCGTGCGCTCGGATCAGTGACAGGCTCCATGTCACGTGAAAAGGGTTGGGTTATCCAACTGTTTAGAAAAGTCTGTGTTCTCTGGATAGCTAAAGATTCTGTGAATTGTCCCAGTAACTGGAGCTGTGCTGAGATGGCGCTAACATAAGAGTAACGCAATTCGCATAGAAGCCATCGAAGCTCGTCTGAACTCTTTGGCGTCTTCTCTTACAAGCGAGCCCAGACGCTGTGGGTCGTGGTCCACCTGCTCTCGCATTTGCTACCTTTGAAGGACGAATCGCAGCTTGCTTCGAGCTCGGAACTCCAGAAAGAAGAAACTCTTTGCCAGAAATCAGCCCCGGTGTTCGGCTGTCATCGGCTGCTGAAGTAACGAATTCTGCCGGACTCAAGATCAGTTTATGCTACCGCTGCTCACCGCGATGGTACCAGCGACACCGGGTGTGAAGCAGTGGGTTTTAGGCTTCACAGCAACACGATGCTGACGGATCATTCGCAGGAAAGGGCGGCGAAAAAGGAACCTCTGTCGAAGGCCGCCGTCTTTTGCCATTGAATCGACCTGCATTTCTGTTTCCTCGCTTGTGGCAAGTTTGCTTCGCAGGAAAGATATGTTTGTGACCAAGTGACTGGTAATCCCGAAGAGTGCAGTTGTCGCGGTCCGGGAGACCTCTTTCTGTTGCGTCTCCTTTTCTCTTTTTTTCTTTTTTTTACTACCGAATCGAGATGCCACACCGTCACCGGAACCCTCACCGGCACTCCACCTCGCAGGCTCTTCCTTATCCAGATGCGCTTGCACGTGCTTGTGTCTGCTTCCTTTTCATGCCTACATTCTTGCTAGCTGAAAAAGAGAGAAGGGACGACGACGCTGCTGCTTTTTTCAGTCTATGCAAAAGTCAATTTCCTCGCCCGTCGAGTTAACGCCATTGCTCCAGCTCGTTTGTTCCTGGTTTCGTACAGCCGACGATGAGGACGCCTGGCGCTCTTCCCAGCGGGTGTCCTCATTCAGCTCATTCAGGAGAGCTGTCAATCTTGGCGAGAGACGGGGGTCCGCTCCAGTTCCAAACCTTGCTTATTATCGAATGTGCATATAATGACTCAAATATGCATTAAAGAAGAAGTTTCCCTTGCTTTATCGTCTTGTCTTGCCTCAGGACCATCGTGTTGGGTCCCGGCACCGCCTGCCAGAGAGTGGCGTCAAGCGTTCTGTTGCCACAGGCAGCGTGCATGTGTGTGTGTGACGGAAGAGCGCAGGCCAAAAGGTCTTTTCCAGTTCCGTACATCTTTCCGGAATTTCGCAAGCAGGCCTAAGCGGTTGGAGACCCCAAAAGACAAAGAGGGGAGGCAGTGGTCTTGCAGCCGCCTGTCCTTTGCCCGCTCCCGACTCGGAACGCATGTTTTTTGTCACTGGGCTGCTGACAGCCCACATATGCGTTCGTGTTTCGCAAACAAAACCCCTCTTATTCTCTTCGTGTGGCATTCTTTTCCGGTATATGCCTCCAGGAAAGACTGTCACTTTTTTGGCGGCTGCTGCCGCTTTCAAGCCCCCACTTTCCGGCCACAGTTCTCCCCGTGCCCCAACGTTGCAACACACACTCTCGACTGTTCTCGCCGTGTGCTCCACTAGATGAATCCGTTTTCTGGGAAACTAGGTGGCAGCGACGGTAAACGACCTGTCAAAATCATGAGTTGTCGCCATCCAAAACGGGCATGCGCTACCCGCGTCGTCTGACTGTGCGCCCGGAAAAAGGGTTTGTGTCACATGTGAGGCCTACACATCTGCGTCGCTTCCGCGTTTTCTCGTTGCTCCGTGTGTCCCCTCAAAAAGTACAAATCTTTTTCCGCTCGACAAGTAATTCGTTGACCCTGCAGTCTGTTTCCCCGATGCGACTGGTTTTGGCGAGAGACAAAGGAGGCCGGCGCCGGTTTCTCTTCGAGGAAACGATGACAGCAGAGAGAAGCGAACCAGACGCAAGTTGAAACTGTTAAACAGACGATCCCAAGATCGAGGAATCCCAAACTGCACGCGACGACGGCGTCTGGGAAGAGGCGATCCAAGGCGTGTACAGACAGAGATGAAAGAAATTTGCCTTCGGCAGGCCCATCTCGTGAAGTTTAAGACAAAAAGTCAAGAACGACTGGACTGCTCTTGCTGGAGTCACAAAGCGCCAGTTGGGGCAACTTTTTTCCTGGTCTCGCATTTGACCGGCGTTTCTACCTTTTCGTCAACAACGTCTGCGAGTCGGGCATTGTCGCCATGCAAGTTCCTGAACGAAGAAGCAGGCTCAAGTTTTCCAAAAAGAGTAGCATCATTTCTTTTTCACTGGCGACAGCGGGGACGGGTAAGCTTGTCGCCTCTGTTGCGCCGTTGTGACCGTCTCGGGCACCTGCGCCTTACGTACACCCTGCCGGTTAGGCAGGCGAAAAAGGGGCGACCCGCTTCGAAATCGGTGGAGACGAAAATCGAAAATGAACGCTTTCTCTCGAGAACGTGCCAGACAGGCGCCGGAAGGGTCTACGGAGGCTCGCAGAAGTCGCGGGCGGGCTATGGAGGCGGCATCGCCTGCCACAGAGCCGTTTGGAGAGCAAGACAGCCAGTACGAGGAAAGGTGGACTGCAGACAGTCAACCTAGACCTACTTACTCTCGGTCTCCGTTGCAACAGACTGACAACGAGAGGTTTGCCTCGTCTTCGTCCCACGGAAGGAACTCACGACCTGACGCCGCACCCGTGCCCCGCTCGCCGTCTCATCCACGGCATGCAGCGGTGAAGAGAGACCAGCTGCAGCACAGTCAGAGCTGTAGAGGACAGCAGTCTTCCGGCCCGTCTGCGCCGTCTCAGTCTTCTTCCTCTTCGTCGCGCTCCTTGCCTCGTGCTTCGGGTCGGGGAGAACCCGTTACGCTGAATGGGCATGCGGGCCCTCCCACGCAGATCATGCAGGCCTCTTTCGGCAGCCTCCGGGCGTGCAGGACGAGTGCCAGCAGCGCCTCACGCGATGAGGCTCTTCCTCGCCGAAGCTCGGAACTAGCGCACGTTGTTCAACAGGACGGGCCGCAGAACTGGGGGCAGTCCCCGTCGTGGCCTTCCTCGTCTTTGCGAGCGGAGCCCCGCCCCGGACAAAAAGGGTGTTCATGGCATGCAAGCGAGGCAGAGGTTGCCCACCAGGCCCAGGCCTGGGATAGTTACAAAGGAGAGAAAAGACACAGTGGACGGAACGGTGCCTCGTGTGTTGTTGCTTCTGACAACTCTGCTCTCGTTCGTAGAGAAAAAGGGACGAGGGAAGGGGAACAGTCTCCAGTTGGGGGCGGAAGTACTTTCACGTGGGCGCAGCGCGTGTCGGGCGCAAGCCACGATCCCCACAAGCCGGCAAAACATGCACCAAACCCGTGGGTGGTCCGGAGCGATGAGGGCGAACAAGGCATGCAGAAAGAGAGACAGGCACCGACGCGGGCAGGGACTGGGGAGGGCGAAGCGAACAGGACAGTGGAGATTGGCACGGAACAGGAGGAACCCACGACACGTCCAAACAAGGAAACATTCACGGAAAACGACCAAGAAGCGACAGAGATCAGAGCCGCGTCCTCGCGCCTTGCTGGCCCCTCGGCTCACTCTTCTTCAATGCCTGTCTCTCCTGTCCCGGTGCCTTTACCTGGGTGGTCCCGCGGGCCGAGCGCTGCAGTGTTCGCTCCACCCTCTCAAGGTAAGCCGGATGGGGGAAAAGTAGTCTGTGTCTCCTTTTGCATTTCCTGCCGTCGGGTGGGGAGTTGACTGGAGTAGGTCGGGCCCCTCATTCAGCGGGAGCCGTGGGGCAACGAATAACTTCGGTCTCCCCGTGCTCTCTGGAGCGTTTTCTGTCCGAGCAGAAACGGTACAAGCAGTACGTGAGCGGGGTGCGCCGAACACGGCTTTGCATGTCTCTTGCAGATTGGCCTGGTCTCCCCCGGTGTCCGTTTCCTCAGGTGGCGGAGACGGTCGGGCTTCACGGCGATCGGCGCCCAAGACTGCGGCGTCTGCTGTCGCCCCTTCCGGTCGAGAGAGGGGGCCTTCGCGCGACGAGAGAAAGGCTCAAGAGTGGAGTGTCGGTGCACCACAGTCCGGGGAAATGGGCGGTCTCCCCATGCATGCGGCAAACGGAGAACACGATTCGTCACGCGCGTCGCCGTCCGAGAAGGACAGGGCGCAGCTCGTCCAGCAGATCGCAGGGGGTAAATCTCAGCCTCTGGCGCCTGCAGGGGTTGCGGCGGGATACGCCGGAGCGCAAGCAACAAGACAGGATGAGAACAGACAGGAGAGGGAGAAGCACAGGGAAAAGGAAGAAGCGGGGCCGGGCACAGACGGAGAGAAACGGGAAAACGGGGAGGAAGATGACCAGATGAGGCCGCCATACCCACCTTGCCTGCTCAGCGCGATCATGGACAGAGTGAGAGTTCCGGTAAGCATTCCAGAAGGGACAAGGGAGTGCGGGGGGAGACCACTTCGAGATGAGATTGTACAGGGTAGAGGGAAAAAAACTCGGCCACAGAACAGCCGCCATCCGTTTTCACCGGGGTGTCGACAGAAAGGCAGGCCGATAGATAGCGATGCAGCAGCAAGGTAGTGGGAAACCGCAGGAGGGACAAGACTGCGAACTGTGCCTGAACGGCTCTGTGCATGTGTTGGTACTTAGAAGCTCCACTGTCCGTGCGTGTCGTCTGTTTCTGTTTTCCCGCAGGAGGGCGAGCGTATAGCAAGGACGCACGAAGACGCGACGGAACTCCCTGACCTAACTCTGAAAGTGAGGATGTCTGTGTTTTGTCATACCGGCGAGCACCTATGCAAGTACCCATGCAGAAATCCGCCCTGTCTTTTTACCACTCACATATTGAGTGTAATTCGTTCAGTGGATTCGTGACTGTGTGACTAGGAGCCGGAGACTCCGCAGATTGGAATTGCCCAGTTTTCAATGGCAAGTGCTCCTGCGGGGACTTGCGGTCCTCACGCGTAGACAGCAGCACAGTTGTTGAATCGCGTGTTTGTTGCGAAGGCGCGTTCTCTGTCTGGCTGCTTCCCACTCCCTTCCTGCAGCTCGACGCAGCAGACTTCCCGTCTTTTGTTCAACGTGGACTTGTCAACACGCACAACAACTGCTACATGAATGCCGTAATTCAAGCCTTGGTTCCTGTTCTCCTGCCGCTGTGGCCACGGCTTCTGTCTCCTCTGTGGGCTCGCAAGAACGGGAATGGGGTGGTATCTCTATCGCGCGCCTCGTCTCCCTCCTTATGGAGCAGCCTCGCCGACGCTGCGCAAGTGTTTCTAGACCCCCAGAGGCCGTCGTCCTCCCTTGCTCGTCCTGGGGACGTGGCGCGAATTTTCCAGCATGTCGTGTCTGGACCCTCCAGAGGGGGCATGTCGGGAGGGCTGGTTTGGGGGCAACAAGCAGACGCGTCGGAATTCCTTCTTTTCCTCATCAACGGACTCCACGACGAGTGCAAGTGGACGGTACGTGTGCGGAAATCAGTTCGTTCTCAAGTTTTTCTGCCACACGAAAACGTTCGGAAGCAGGCGACCAACTCTGCGACGACTTCTCGAGTGACGGGAGTGAAGGCGACCCACTCAGTCTAGACGGGTTCTCATGTACATACACTGTAGGACATCTGCGGCGTTATGTGCCTTGCCGGCAACCATGACCCTGACTGCATGGAGGACCAGGAAAACTCTGTGACTTCTGTTGTTTCGGTGGCGACGCGCTGGTGGTTGTTGGGTGATTTCGTTTCCAGTCTCACTAGGATGTATCGGCCGCAGACAGGGTTTCTCTGTCGGAGTTGCTTTTCGCTGCTCACGCCAACAGAGAGCAGCTGAGGCGACTCGAAGCTAAAGTCGAAACGCGTGCAACAGTCCGGGGTGGCGACGCCTTTTCACCTGACAAACACGACTTGCGTGTCTTTGCGCCAACTGTCCTGTCGAACAGAGGGGGCCCTCGGCCGGTTTCGCCGAGTCTTCAGCAGCCCAAAATGGCGATGATGGCTTCGTCGAGGTCGGCAAAAAAAACAAGAAAATCAAGCCTCGCGTCGTCGGAAGCGAGGAAGACTCCCTCGTCTACCGGTAAGCATCAGTGCAATCGTTTCGGTTTCTCTTGGTGAACCAGTCGAATGTTTGGGTCGGAGGGGTGCGCGCCCCCATTCGCGCCTCGTTTGTCGCCAGTGGGGAAAGTTGTCTGTGGGCGGAAAGGCTGAACGACAATCTCAACGCCGTCTGGTAGAACTGAGTGGTGGGACGGTCGGCTGGATGTGCAGGGAGCGAGTGTATTGCAGCGAGCACAGCGGAGACGAGGCAGAAATCGAGACACAAACGCAACGGTTAGCGAGGTGTTTGTATGCAAAAAAATCGGGTTCCCCCCCTCGGTGTCACGTCCTCGCTTCTGTCTTGACGCGTTATGAAGTCTCTGTTTCTTCTCCACGTTCTTGTCAGGCTTTTTGGTGGTCTTTTGAGAGAGTGTTCCGTAGATCCACGGACAGGCTCGAAACTCAGCGAACGGAAGGAGTTTTTTCTATTTCTGTCTTGCTCGGTTCTTCCGCATCTGCGAACTCTCGAATCCGTCCTCGAAACGCATTTCGCCGACCGAGATGTCGAGCCGGCAGAGGACAAGGCCAGCGCGGCAGACGATAGGTCTCTTGCGAAAGGGCGTGGAAAGGGGGTCAGTGGGGAGGGCAGAAAACGGGGGCCGGAAACGGAAAGGCGGCCGAGATGTCGACTTCAGACACGGATTGAGTCCCCACCTCCCATCCTGGTCATCGTGCTCCAGAGATTTTGTTATGACCGGCAGAAACAGCGGGCGATGAAGGTTTCTCACCCCGTTGCGCTGTCTGAACAGCTTGTTCTGAGGTCTTCGTGGTGTGTGTGTCCCTGTGGGGGCCAGCGGAACCAGCATGTGGGAGGAAAAAGAGACAAGATCCGAGGCACTGGCTGCTCGACGTCGTACGAAGAAGATGTGGCGATGCACGAGAGAGAAGAGCAAAGCCATCTGAGTTTGGAGGAAAGAACGTATGACCTGGCAGGCGTCATCTCACACAAAGGAGTTCTCATGAACCGGGGGCACTACACTGCAGCCAGTCGTCTCCCTGCAGCGCTTGCCGCTTCTGTGACAAAGAGGAAAGGCGGCTGTCGTGAGCCGAGAAAAGTAAACGTTTTGGCTGGCGTGAAAGGCGGCAGATGGGCAGCGGCAGCCACATTGACGGGCGATGAGATGAAAAGGGAAACAGAGACAGAAGGGGAGAGGAATCGTGAAGAAGTGTCCGAGTCCGAGTCCGAAAAAGAGAGACACCAAGCCGCAGAAGAGAAGCTGCAAGAGACATCATGGATACTCTCCGACGACATGTCTTGCTCGGTAAGGCCCTTTGATGCCGTCCAGAATATGGAAGGACACTATGTGCTCATATTCGTCAATCGTCGCTGGCAAGTGAGCACAGACCCAGCGCGCTCCTTTGAACAGGCCAGGAGATTTCAGTCCGAGCTGGAATCTGGGACGGAGAGATGGGAAGAATAGCCAGGGGGTCTGGAAAAAACAATGGGCGGACCAGACCAAAAGAGTTCTTTAATGGTACTAGGAAATAGGAGATCGCGTTAGTTCTTGGGAAAACGACTTCCGAACCCAAGCGACGACCCAGATCAAGAGATAAACAATCAGAGACAATCAGAGGGCCCGCGGTATGGGCGTTAGACACGAGATGTTTCCGTCCTTGACCGACGAAATCCCTGTCTTTTTTATTCAGGTACACTAGTCTGTTTCTCTGTCTTCCACTTCAGTTGGTTTTTTGGCTCACTTCAAAGGATTCTTTTTTTGTTGTTAAAGAATTTGGCTTTTGTTCTGTGGCTATTGGGGACGGTGATAATGCACGTTTTTCTCAGTGTGGTGCATTGTCTATCAAGCTTGGAGTCTAAAAGGGTCCTCGCGTGAATTTAAAGTTGTATATTGTCACACGCTGAGGTTCAGTTCCGCTTTAACAGAAACGAGAAGCATATTCACCGCAATATGCATCTCTGAAAAAAATCGCTTCTTCGTAAAGAGCGACGAACGCGATTGTAGATGATTAATTTATGTGAAGCTCTCTTGACGCCCCGTACAGCCTGCGTCATCAACACTTGTTGGTCCTTACAACACTAGAACTGACAAAAATTCATTAGCACCTCTGAGGGACGTGTGGCGCTGTAGGGGCGGGGGCGTAAAAGTTTTCACCGTCGTGTCGACGACAGACTTTCACCTCCACTTTGAAGGCCCCGCGCACGGCTAGTGGGTGTTCCCCTTCTTTCTTCGTACAACCCACAGACAACCACGGCTAAAGATGCGCCTAGAAAATCGAGCTGAAGGGAGATATATACGCAGCTGTACAACTATAATCACCCCAACACACAAAAGGGAGGCTGACAGATATTGCAAGGCTGCACGCTCCCTTCCCCCTGGGGCATCGACGAGACCCAACTCACGGGGACTGGCGAATGTAAAAATGTGTCTCACAACGGTTTACTGAGCTTAGGGGGCTGAAAGCAGAGAAAGGAGATCTTGGCAAGTGCATAATTCCACGCAGCGGGTGCCGTTGAGGCCGTAGAAACAACAGATACTCTGTTGCACAAACGATCACGTGCATTTCACTTTGCAAATGAACGAAAACCAGGGGTTTTGCGGGCACTCCAGGTCACCGTTCAAAACGGGGCACGACGCAATAGATTTGATATTCTTGATAGATTATCGTGGCTCAACAGTAAAAAACAACTGGGTTTTGAGGAATGTCAACCGGTTGACGACGTAAGCGCGAGACGTGAAATTTCTCATCGGAACCAGCTCCTACCTGTTCGTTAACCTGGGGGTTAGCTGTTAACATTGGAGAGGAGCAATTTCAGCCCCTTGTATCATTTTGAGCCATAATTGTAGCTGGTCCGGGTGTCCCTGACGCCATCAGCAAGCTGAGGACTGCCGGCTTGCAAACGACCCGGGGCTTTCGCAAGCTGGAAAGGGCATACTGAGGCTTAGAATGTTACAGACAAATCCTAGAAGACGAAAGCGTTACAACTACAGACGTGAAACTGTTCCGGACGCTTCAGCGGCTGCCCCTCCGTCAACACGTGTCCGATGCGGAGCTCTGTGACGATGCCTTGAAGGCTAAATAAAATCAGCGGGCAATGCCAACTGCCTACGAATGGGCGTTCGGGGGATAGACTGTTCGGCCTTGTCGGCTTCAATCTTGCGTAACTGTTTCAGTTAGGCGATGTATATTCCATCGTGCGCTGCGGGCGTGGTGCGAACCAATCGTATGAAGTGTTTCGAGATGGGGCACAGACATCACCCAAATGAATAGCACTAAGGCGAACATGCGCCGAGAACAACTAGTCGTGCAGAATCCTCTAGCACAATTGCACCGTCATCGATGAGTGCGGCGAGTTCTGTATTTTTCCTCGCATACCTCAATAGTATCCACTTCCAGAGTGCCGTGAATATTTTCGTTCCACTGTGCTCAGGGCGCCGGTCAGCGATTCTGTCGCTATGCAGTTGGCACGCATGTTTCCTAGTGCTCTCAAGCAGAAAAAGGCGCTGCGATAACGGAACGACCGAAAAGCTGTAGTACTGAATAAGGCGCGGGACTTCGATTGAGCTTCGAAGATGTCCTGCGCGAACCACATCTGCTCCATTGAAAATAATGTTTGCACGGAAAACACTGACCTTGCTCAAATCTGTCATGTTGCCTTGTCGGGGTTCGAAGACCTACAGGGGAGTAAAGCTGTTGCTGCAGGCTTCTTAATTGCATATGTACGTAGCAGAGCTTCAGCATATTGCTGGGCGGCAATATCTACTCTGCGGAGCGCTAGGCTACAGCGGCAATTCGACTTGTCTCGCACCGAGAGCTGCCCCATGGATGGTAGAGTTCTGGTGCCCCCTTTGTGCAGCGTTTGCTGTTGAGCCAGAACGGTCGCAGTCCCGAAATCTTTCTCTTTTCTTTCACTCGCTGCATCGTACAGACGGTTAATTGAAAGGAATAACAGTTACAAATATGCAGCATCTACCATTTTCGTAACATCAAGCGGCAGGACGCCGTTTTAGGATGACAACGTCGGACTTTCTTCCTCTGCGTAGGTTACGGAATGGTTCATTTCAGTGTGGGGCCATTAACACTGTAGTATGAGGAGATTAAGCGCATTTCACCGGAAGGAATGCGCCCGAAGTGCGACCTGTGCTGCAGGTTCCGAGATATCAGCTAGAAAATACCTTCCTCGCTGTCTCTCCGTTCTACACTGGACTTGTGTTTTGTCCCTGCTCGCGTATCACACGCTACGGAGTGCAGAGATATGAGGTTACTCCATAGGTTTGTGATTATGACCGACTGTGGCTGCGTGTAACCTCTCTCGACTGATGAGAACATTTGCAGGTGCAAAAACACCTCAAAATGTTATCCGTGTCGCTGCTGCTGTCTTTGATCCCAAAATTTGGATAATACTACGAGGAGAGCAAGCGGCTGCATAGCGTCGTTCAAGAAAGTTTAAGAAGCGTTTTTCCCAGGTGGCGTACCACCGATATATATACGTATGTATATTATATCGCACTCATGACAACTACTTCACCACAAAAAGAATACGATTGACAAACGCTCCTCCTTTTCCTCAGGCAAAAATATAAAAAAGGATTTGTTCCATGCAGTGCGCAACAAATCGAACGCTTATGTCCCAGGTAAGAAGAACAAGGTCTATCAGCGGAAAAACATGTGGCTGTGTCTCGAATTTTTCGGAAACAAGAATTTCGTTTATGCTTCGCCGTCAGCATCCATGGCGCCTTCTTCCTCGTCAAATTCGCCCTCTTCCTCCGCCGTTGCGTCCTGAAAATAAACGAAAAACGGGAAAAAGCCACAGACGTAAGTTGACGGTTTTGACCTGCCATAGGAAAAGACTGAACGCAAGGACAGCGTGCTCCGAAACTGCCAGAGTCCTTGTCATTGCTTTGTTAGTATGCTCACCTGGTATTGCTGGTATTCGGACACCAAGTCGTTCATGTTCGATTCGGCTTCAGTGAACTCCATCTCGTCCATACCCTCTCCGGTGTACCTGGGCGTATAACAAAGAGAAAAGCACATTCCGTATTCATAAAACAGAAAAGTTGAGTTGCAAACTGCTTGCACCACTAAGAACGGTTCTGAACCGACAAATGATATTTGGCGCAATTGGCACCAACCACTCACCAGTGAAGGAAGGCCTTTCTCCTGAACATAGCAGTGAATTGCTCGGAGACACGCTTGAACATTTCTTGAATAGCAGTGCTGTTGCCAACGAACGTGACACTCATCTTGAGTCCCTTGGGCGGGATGTCACAAACGGCGCTCTTCATGTTGTTGGGGATCCACTCAACGAAGTAGGACGAGTTCTTGTTCTGGACGTTCAGCATCTGCTCATCGACTTCTTTGGTGGACATGCGGCCTCGGAAGAGGGCGCAGGCTGTCAGGTAACGTCCATGGCGAGGGTCGGAAGCGCACATCATGTTCTTGGCATCGAACATCTGCTGGGTGAGCTCGGGGACAGTCAGAGCGCGGTACTGCTGAGATCCTCGGGAAGTGAGAGGAGCGAAACCAATTAGGAAGAAATGGAGACGGGGGAACGGGATCAGGTTGACTGCTAGCTTCCTGAGATCGCTGTTGAGTTGACCCGGGAAACGGAGAGAGCATGTCACACCGCTCATCGCCGCCGAGACAAGGTGGTTCAGGTCACCGTAAGTAGGGGTGGTCAACTTCAGGGTACGGAAGCAAATATCGTACAGCGCCTCGTTGTCGATCACCTGGACTTCATCGGCGTTTTCGACCAGCTGGTGTACGGACAGTGTGGCGTTGTACGGCTCAACGACTGTGTCGGACACCTTGGGGGAGGGGAAGACAGAGAAAGTCTCCATAATGCGATCGGGGTACTCTTCACGGACCTTGCTGATCAAAAGAGTTCCCATACCCGAACCGGTACCCCCTCCAAGACTGTGTGTGATTTGGAATCCCTGGAGGCAGTCGCAGCCCTCCGCCTCCTTGCGCACCACGTCCAGAACGCTGTCGATGAGCTCCGCACCCTCCGTGTAGTGGCCCTTGGCCCAGTTGTTGCCCGCTCCTGTTTGTCCAAAGACAAAGTTATCGGGGCGGAACAGCTGACCGAAGGGGCCTGCGCGGACGCTGTCCATTGTACCGGGCTCCAGATCCATCAGGATCGCACGAGGGACAAAGCGCCCTCCGGTGGCCTCATTGTAGAAGACGTTGATTCTCTCCAGCTGCAAGTCGCTGTCGCCGGTGTACGTTCCAGTCTGCAAAAAGTGTAAACACAGAAGACAAGGCAAGTCATCGAGACACAGCTTCAATGCAAAACAACGTAAGCAGAAAGGGGAGGGCGAGCCCGCTAGCCACACAAACGTAGAGCGCCATAGCACGTTGAAACAGAAGAGAGGAGCCCTGCAAATGGAAGATACTAGAGCGTCGAAAGAGACATTGGGAAAATAGAAACAAGACACGGCTGGGGGCATCAAACACGTGGCTGCCGGGCTGCCAGTGGGACGTTGCTGCTCCAGGTAGGGAGACGGTCACCACATCCATCGCTAGAACCCAAATGAAACGACTGCCGAGCAAAGACTTTCCAAATAGCCTGAGGAAATGTGCCCAGAACGGAAAAGTTTTTCGCGGCTTGGCGAGTCCCGTGATAGTGTCATCCAGGGATGCTTTGCCCGCGGCACGCGGCCGCCGCGGACAGCCTATATGACGCAGCTGTGGAAGACAAAGTTCCCATAGCGCTATGCACTCGTGCTTTTTTGTTACTGGTCTCTCCACGAAAAAAACGCGACTGTTAGAAATTCCTACGGCACGATCTTTTCTCGCGGACAACGCCGAAAGTCACACAGAGCCAGCGTGGGCGCGCTCGCGCGTCAGGCTGCATCTGAGCCCTTCTTCGCGTCACCGCATTTATTCCTACACAGTCCCGCCTGACGCGTGCCGGGCACGGGAAAATGCAGAAATAAACGAGGAAAAGCAAGGGTGCTATTTACCGGGTCGACGCCGTGTTCGTCGGAAATGACTTCCCAGAACTTTGCGCCGATCTGGTTGCCGCACTGGCCGGCCTGGATGTGGACGATCTCACGCATTTTGATGACAGGTAGTAAGACAGACGACGAGGCGGATCAGAAGACCTACGGAAGGCGCGTCGGGTCGCGCAGCATCAACGACGCAAGAAAGGAGGCGCGCGATTACAAATCCCAGAAAAACGGAGAAATAGTCGATTTGTTACGGTTTTGTCGACGCACTGACCCTTTCAGAAAATACTGCACCCCGGCCTCTGCTGTGACGCTGCAAGACGACCGAAGATGGACCGCGCAAGATGCGCGCGCGCTCAGATGACTTTGATGCAACGCGTTCCAGGGGTTCGGCTGGCAGTTTGTCGCGCCGGACTGCGAGCGCGCGCCTGCGCTCTGAGCGGCCGACTGTTCTCAGAAAAATTTGAACCAGCGTAGATGAGCAGCGTGTTCCCGTCGAGCTGAACAGTTGTCTTGCAGACACACGGGCGCAGGCGCACAAACACCGGAAGAGCAGAAGGCAGTTTTGACAGTCGGGAGAGAATCGCAGAGACGACAGCGAAATCCACTTGGCGCAGAGATACAGTTGCAGTGTTTTGTCAGCTCTCTGTGCCACCCCAAAAAAAGCCACCCAGCCCTTGGGCTCGACCCAGGCACGTGGCCACGAACGGCAAAGGGTCAGACCGTGGGAGTTCCCCTGCTTCTGGTCCACACACAGAAGCGGGGGAGAAACAGCGGGTGCTTGGATGGGACGGTCCAACGGGGCAGTTTGAACCCCTGACAGAAGCATTGACTCGTCTATTTTGTGCCTTGTCCGCAAAGGAGGACACGGACGGATGGACTGGTGTGTTTCAAAAGAAAACCCCAGTACAGAGGGGTAACGACTCTGCACATTCCGAGCAGAGGATTCAAGTCCGGTATCGCACAGAGGAGTCACGATCTGAGCAGCAGTTGGTCCGGCAAATACGACTTAGCGCCATCGCAGCACGGGACTTTTTGGCAGAGCCGTAGAGAACTGACCCGTGAGAATCAAGACAAACGTACTCGGATTTCACTTCGCCCTGCACCGATCGCTGACGAACAAAACTAGTCGATGATAGCGCATATCTCTAGCTGTCGGCAGAAATCGCCTTCCGTCGACCTGGGTACGTCTCTGCTCGGCAGCCTTTGATGAATTTCGCGTGATGCAGCGCGGTCGCGTCCCCAAACACAAACTGAGGCCAGCGGTCCTAACGATGTTTGTGGCATGCGATGTGCCAGGCGACATGAATTCGATAATTTGGATCATCTCGATTGGCACGTGCTGGGTAAATGTTACAGACTCGAACTACCACTCGAGGGCGGAAGGCATCGCCCGAGAATGTTATCTTACGAAAGAACGACACGCTGTATTCCATCGGACCTCTGTTGGACTTCATTACAAGAAGGGAACCATTTACGCTCCCTGTTGTTCTGGGTGACCACATGTGGCATTCCGTACGCCAGCCTCACAAGGGGGATGTCTCTATTCAACTACGGCCTACGTATCATGTCCTGACTGTCTACTAGTGTGGAGGGGGCAGAATCGTGTCTACTACCGCAGCTAAGTAGAATAGTTTTCGTAGCTTCTAACAACATAGGTTAGGCAGTAAAAATATTGGCCTGCCTTTTTTTGCAGAGTATCAGATCATGTTTAGACACTTTTCATCAGGAGCCCTAGAGATATGTTTGAATAGATGTCTTGCTGCTGCCGAACTGTATGTAGATATCGTCTCCGTTCGAATGGTCGGTGATCCAGAACTGTAGACCTCTGGGTAAACGTGCAGATACCAGAACCTATGATACTGCGTAGGACTCCGGTTCGGAGATGCAGACAACTAAGTAATTCATGATTGCTGCACAGCGCTAATCCACTGGAGTGTTTTCCGGTAATTAATCGGACTCCAACGGTGATTGCACCTAAACAACTGAAAATATGAGGCGAATCTTGATACTGTCTTGCGTGTTATCCGTGCTGTATCTTACGAGAGTTAGACAAGTTTGGAGACACAAATTAACGTGCATTAGGTGCGATATTTATCGATAGCTTTGATGATGAAGTACCATAGGAAATACAAAACCAATACTGCATACCTGATTTGGCAGTGCATGGATCGAAGCATCAAATATGCACTCGGCTACTTTTTGAGACACTCACGAGCCTCGAATCATGACTACGTGTCTCACTGGTTTGCGATAACACACTCTAAACATGTATACGCCTGCAACCGACTCACCAGAAGCCTGCAAACCGACTTTTTTTGTTTCCTATGACTATGGGAGACTGATACTTTATGATACGATATCGAAGACCACTGATTACCCAAGCTTGTAGGAATACACAGGCATTCGTATTGGGCGGAAGGCCCTCAGCTGAAGCCAGTGGATCCAGACGTCTGCGCACGTGAGAATGGGTATTTTCCGAAAGCCCCGGCAAACTGTCCTTGAATTTACTCGGAGTGACAATGCGTGCCACTCATCTCGTAGCCTGCCATCAGGTCGATTTGCGTCAAGACACAGTGGATGCGTCCGCTAAAATTGATATTCTCCCGGAAGCGGGGCCGGTGCTCGGCAGACTCGCTCTCTCTCTGTCAAAGAAGCAGTCTCCTGCAACCTGCCAAACAAGGCGCCAGGAAGCTCGCTAAGCCGAGAATCTGTCATAGGGATGGGCCTCGGGGCGCCCTCCGGTAATGTATACTCATAGGCGGACCAATACAACCTAAAGCCGACACACCGTTTCAGGCAAAACTTCACCAGCGAATTTTACGTAACGCTTTGTCTCTTTGACGTCGTACGCTATCCCCACCTCCGCATATCTAGAGACAGCTGTGATACTAGGATTTACAAATCAGCGAATCCGCTTCTACCGTCACACGTGGAAGCATGACACGTCCTCCTTGCACTCGTACGCTGGACCCCGCTATAAAAAAGCTGCTGGAAACTACGCCGCGACCCTGTGGGAATCAGTACACTCCTTCTTTCGGGGCAGAAAAGCCGCTTGATCGATGGACGCTTGTGCATAGTTACATGAGTTGGTATTCTGTGTAGGCGTTGCTTGGTGTAATCCCTCCACTCTGCCAACACTTCGACGTGACGTTGCAGATGCTCCTCACATGTTTTCCAAAAGTTCTGACCTCACTGACGTAACCTTGAGAGGCGCTGTGCTGGTTTATCATCGCTAATGGATGACAACCCGTGAATGTATGGAGTGCACGGAATGCAGTAGTACAATCCAGTAGGATGACGACAGCCTTACGAAAACCCTAATGTGGTCAGCTGTTCGAGTGTGTTGCTCCTACAGAAGGGCTCCGCTACACCGGAGCTAGATGGTCTCCCTCTCATTAACTTTCAAAATTAAATCGTGGAGACGCTACGCCATTCTTCCCAATATGTGCATAGTGGAATACTCCTGAGGCCTGTTCCGCGAAAATTGAGGACAAACGACAGGAACACCGCATTCCGGCCCTTTCCAGGAAAAGTGCCACTGAAAAACTGGCAGTGATTTTTCGTGCGATGATGGACAAAAGTTATTCACCTGCTGTTGCATGTCCCACATCGTCTTGCTTTCTACAGCCCGCAACTCCTTGTAGGTGGGCGCCCTACGAGTGTGCTGCTGACTGTAAGCGCGCACCGCTGTGAAATCTACAAGCTCATCTTTAATCATCCAGACTAGAGCCTAGAGCAGCTGGTTCATTGTATTTCACGTGCCCTCATCTAGATGGGGGGGACAGCCAGTATGACGAATTAGACAGAGACGGATAGTCATATGCTGGCATCAGCACATCAATGACTCTCTCGCTGCGGTGCCCTCAACTTCTCGAGCACCCAACTCTGGTAATTTCGATGTAGAGGACCTATATACCAAAAACATATCTGTGAGACGATGGCACTATCGAACTACACGTCCAGAAGACCCATTAGCAGCACGAGCGGCCGCCATGCTCCAAGGTAGAACTATGCTGCCGTGTTGATAATTGTTAAATGACTCTAAGGAGCAGGAACAATACACATGTACTGTCCCCAATGCAGATTTCACGGTGGGGTGAAACAGAGCGAGTACTCTAACTCCAGAACAACTGCCGCAGGCCTGTAGTACTGACTCCATTTTTTCCTCCTAAAGCAGAGCCTTCATTACAGGACAGTGTAATTACTAGCGAGGAAAACAGTGGCAACTTTCGCAGTTACCGCCAGCGCATATATTCGACTCCAGGTATGAGGTACAGACGACCAAGGTTTTTTAGAAACATTAATGTCATAGGGTATTGGAACCCAACGCTTTTAACTGTCCAAACGAAGTTGCTTGTCTCTCATTTCAACTTCGTATTATTTAACTCAGTTAATTAATGTGTTGTTATCTGCTACTACATGCCTGGTGATGTGAACACGTAAGATCATCGAATACAACGGGATGTAGTTATCTGATTGGTATCGCATGCCCTGTGTAACCAGTGGCTTGGTTATGCTTCTATTAGATTTACATGTAAATGCAGAAATCTATGATTTTCTGTGCGGTACATTGCTAGATGATTGCCTGCAAAGACATTTGATTTGCAATTCTTGCTCGCATCTGATAACTTCGCATTGCCGCCTCATTCAAATACACATGTACATTACAAAATAGGACTGGTTACTTTCCGAGTATAAAGGGAAAAGTAACTAGTTTGTCGGCACGAGCTACAACGCTAGTGAGCATATAATCCATTTATGATGACTGAGGAGACCCTGGTATATAAGTTATCACACGATGTGTACGGCTAACCCGCGCTAAGGTCGCGGTAGCCGGTGAGTGCCTCATCTTGAGGAGCGTGATGGTAATTTGTAGCTGGTTGTCTTCTTAATCGCAAAAACCTGAGTCATTTGATTGCCTTGGCCATACTCAAGAGGGGACAGCACGCAAAGTGAGGGCGGAGCGGCAGTATGATGCTTTGGTGAACGCGCCTCTTGACTTGGGTAGCTCTCGGCATGCCCTGTGGCGCGATTTAGCTTTTACAGCACTAAGAGCAATATATGCTGAATTTCGCTGCTACTTTTTTGGATCATTCTCGTAATACCCTGACCTCGAAGGTACGCGACAGAAAGAGTGACAACACTTGTAAGTAAAAAAGCCTCCGAACCATCTTTCTTTGATGCGCTCCGTCCTTGAGAAGCACATTCTAAAAGAGGAAGCCTTCCCTCGGGCTTGGTAGCCAACCTATCGCCGATAAAACTTTATGAGACAAAACTGAGCGATCCCACCTCTTATAAGTGCGATGACAGGTCATTCAACCTTTTCGTTTCATACAAATTCTCTTCCGGAAATTTTACGAACCACGACTCCGTAGTATACGAGGTTTAGAGAAACTGTGTATGTATATAATTGTCGTGCGCTCAGCAGCTCCTCAAACAACCTATCTCGACAGATGCCCAAAAGACATAGAGTCGCCCTTCTTGCCTGACGACTGCTCCATGACACCGCTCGATCTTCCCCTACCGGGAAGCCTAGCTCAAGAACAACCATTCACAAGCCATTGACGCGGACTAAAGTTCAACACTTGGAGGAAGAAACACCAATGAGCTCATGCACCTTCATTGCCATTTTCTTGTCCCCCTGTCCCTCCCCCGTCAAAAAGGACGAAAGCACATTCGCCTACAGCGCCAACACGATCCTTTGACCGACACGGAGTGACGAGCATTGTAAACAATTGGTGCAAAGAAAAACACAAATGGAAAATGTTCGGTAGAAAAAAAAGTAGTTGTCACAGACTCCGCTGCCCGTTGTAGGGACACGGAACCACTACCCTGTGCTATTTGGTACTACTAAGGCAGTACCCCCGATAAAAAGACACAAAAAATTACGAAAAAAACATCAAATCGTCTGCCACTGGTACCCTTAGGTTTTGCCTTTTGAATACAAACCAGTAATGCCTCGGTACCATTCCGCACCCTTTAGAAACCACAGGCTCAAGAATTCGCGTCGCCTCATCGCCTCATCAAGTCCTGCGTCACCATGAACTGGCTTCACTGTCAGAACACGACTGTTGTGGTCCATCCAGTAGACGATCTAGTAGGTTCCAAGCCGCAACGCCAGTAGATGGCAAAGCAGCAATCATGGCATTCGCTACGACCTGGGAGTTTGTAAGACGAACCGTGATCAACGGGTCCTCTATAAGTTTGAAAAGCTCTCGGACAACGTGCGAGTTGGGATGTTCCAATGTGTTAACAGTGCAGTTTGGTTGAGGTAATTGGCGAACTCCTTGCTCCACTACATCGTCACAGGATCTATCATGTCTCTTCTTTCCATTTCCCCTCTTAGCACCATCGGTGGACGACTTTTTTTTAGAATTCACAGGGGAGATGGTATCAGCCCTGTGGAGCAAGGACTCTCCGGACATTCTACTACAGGCTGACGAACCGCTTCCGTAATGAGTCTCGGTTATGTCGTTTGCACTAACTGTATCTCCAATGAAAAACGCGCTGAAATCACGGTCATTCTGCAGCCTTTCCACGAAAGTCACCTCCGCCTCATCCAGCAAGCGGGGACGTCCTGCAGGTGAGTCATCCGCAGTGCCCTCTCCTGCAGCCTGCATCTGTTGTAAAACGAACGCGAAAGCAAAAGCAAAAGACAACACACGAACAAAACACTTTCTGCTCCAATTCGCGACGGTGTACTCTCAGGCCCCACCTGATAATGATTTGATGCAGAAGAAAACGCAGGGGGATTGATTGGAAATCGACGTGAATACAAGTGGGCAGACACTGGCGTGCACCACCATATGCATAATGTAGGCCCCGCCAAAACTGAATTTGTATGCATATCTATAGCACTACGTGTACCTTCGCGTGTGCACACATGCCGTGCAGTACGCAAACATCCGTATAGATCGCCACGTTTAATCCCATGGCACAACAGAGAGAACGTTCTAGCAGTTCAGGGGGGAACCCCGCCGTAGGAGTCAGACGTTATTAGGGCAGCTCGGTCAAGGTATTTTTGTAACCATGTATCAGATTGTGCCTGTGAACAAACGTATCCTCGGAAATGTATACCTATGCGTGCTCGGTGAGAAACATACTTCTGAACGGCACACTCTAAGTCGATACTATCCGAGGAGAAGAGTACGCCACGAAGAAATGAAACACTCCCTTTTGGTTACCTGAATAGTTTTCAGGATCAACTGGGTCATCTCCACTAGACACCGGAGTTCCCCCTCAGCTCTCCAAGACACCCCACCCCGGTGGGCGGGAGCGTTGGACGCCGAGGATGACCCACTGAAACTCCCACGAGCAAGGATGCCAGGGGTTTGCGGGTCACTTGCTGGGGTTGGGCTAGAAACTGGTGCCCGGCCTTTCTCGTTTTTGTTTGCGATTTCGTCTAGTCGAGTGAGTTGTTCATGTGCCTTCCGTCGCGCCTCCACTTTTTTCATGTGTTCCTCCTGCCTCTTCTTCGCCACAGCGAGAAGCTCCTCTCTCTGGTGCTGTACACGGCTCAATTCCTTCCCAATCCTCTTTAAGCCTTCATTCAACTGAATAAGTTGCTCTTCCGCCTCGTTGCGGTGCACGTCAATTTGAGCTAGCGATTCATTATACGGATCTTTCTCTTTATCTTTCCGCGCACTGTCGGTGGGACCCATGCCCAAGTCTCCAAAATCTTCCTGTCTCTTTTCGACAGTTTTCTTCGCCTTCGCATCCTCGGCTTCCTCCATCACCTCCTGCTCGATGTGATCGAGGTCGACTAATTCAGAAAGCAGTTCGTCTGCAGCTTCGCGGAGATCCCACTGACGCTCCAGCAGCAGGTCAATCCGGCGGTTCAGGCGGTCCACCTGAACCTGAAGCTCTCCCACCTCTTCATCTCCCCACCGCTCTTTGTTCGTCTCAGGGCCCAGTCCGTCTGCGCCAGCCACGGAATGCACAGTGCTCTTTCGGGCAGCCTGGCTGCGGGGATTCTTGGATGAACGGAAACTATTGAGTCGGGTGATGTACGACATCGGCATGTCGAGGGTATCCTTGGACGCGCCTTCCTCTTTTGCGTCACTGCTCTTCTCTTCCGCTTTCTTCTTCTGTCCCTCGCCAGCCAAAAGTAGCTTGGCGTGCTGCAGCCGCAGTAACATCTCGGGCGAAGCAATAAACTCGAAGGGATACACGGCTGCTAGAATAGACACAAACGAGCGACGCGAGTCTTGGATGATCCGCATTGCCTGCTTCGACTGGAGACACTCCAGGCGGGCCCTATCGTACTTCAGATTTCGCAACGCCGCCATCAAGCTGCGATTGTCAGTCAGGGCCGACGGGTCCAGGAAGTGGCGGACTAGCAGGCAGCAGTCGGCTACGACCTGGCAGCATTGAAGCCGAGCCACGAACAGCGAAGAGCTGAGACGAGAAAACAAAGAAGATCCCGGGGAACAAACGCTTCATCTGAAACAACTCACTAGAAACAAGCAGGCGGTTCTGCGAGCCTGCACGCAGTTCCCGGAAGAAAAACACGAGCGTGGAGACGGCCGCCGCAAGAGAGAATGGGGTTGCGAGGCATATGACAGCGAAAAGCGTCAGGAAAACCTAGATAAAGCTGGGAAGGTTTCCCTTCCTATGTGTGGCACCGTGGCGCGGCAAACGCCGCTGACGAGAACCCAAACAGCATCCGGCCCGAAACTGCACGTCAGCCAGCCCTTCTTGGGTACGAGGTGCGGGTGTCGAGCCCCCTTAGCACTCAGTGTACATGGGGACAGAGGCGTGAGACCCTGGCAACAAGAAGGCAACGGACAGGGGAAGGTGGACAAGATTCTGCCGCGTCAACGTGTTGTATACTCCCTAGAGGGGTGCTTTACATGCAAGCAAAACTCGCACGAGGAAAGAAAGGAGCTCAGGTCCACAGGGATCTTTTCTACTGGCGGCGAAGAAAGAGGCGCTCTCGCCAGCGTCGCTTCAGTTCCTCGAAAGCTGCTGGCAGGAAAGCCATCCGCACCCCATCCTGACCATGGCTGTTGCGGAAATCCACGCGCCTGGCGAGTAGAGCCCGGAACGACGGGAGAGGTCTCGACGATTCAAGCCGGGTGTTCTGTTACCAAAATTTTTTCACGCGGTCCTCGTCACGCGGTACCCCCGTGACGCTGGCTTACATAATCAGGACGTAGGCTGAAGCGACAACGGGAACGGCGACAGTAGGAGGGACTGCGCTTCGACAGCTGTTGAGAAGAACAGGAAGAAGGGGAAGGAGAGATCCCTCCGTCCAGCATTGCCCACAGATCTGTTCCGTCCTCAGAGTTGGATCCGCTTTGCTCCTTTCTGCACGAGGAAACACGCAGGAAGGCGGGAAAAAGTCTTCGTTGAGAGTGAACGGAAGACACGCCTCACCTACTCTGGCTTGGAGGAAAGAGTGCTACGCAGGAAGAGGGCCTCCGTTGGGCAGGCGACGCAGACTCCCCCGGATATGACGGATCCGGGACTGCGTTTCGTTTTTGCTTGTCCTCTCTCCGTTCAACGTGCGGGAAGAAGAAGGGACGGAACGAGATGCAAGCTAAGCGTCTCAACAAGACCGCGAGCAACCCACACTCTAGCTCTGGGCAGATTAAACGTTTCCATTTCGCTCAGCACGTGGCAAAAGCACGTGGCAACGCAGCGCAGACGAAGGTGACGTTCCTTCTCTGATACAGGAGTGCGGATAGGTCACCGGTTCCTCCTTGATCTGCGAGAAGAACTCTATCATGTCCCACGTGGCCACTCTTCTGCGCGTCTGTCGAGTCGCTTCTTCTCTTTTTGTTTTCGTACCACCCGCGTCGTTCCTTTCGTTTTCTGCCCCTCGATTCGGTTCCACACTTACCTGAAAGCGCGCGCAGCCGCTGCAAGATGGCCTCTGCAGCAGCAGTCTCAAGGTCACGATCCCGACCATCGTGTTCATTGTCACTCGCTTTGTCCCGCAAGAAAATCGGACCGTGTGACATTAGAGTAGCAGGCCTCGCGCGTCGCCTCCTGAGCTTGAAGGCATCCGAGTCGTCACCATCGTCCGCGCCGGAAAGGTCGTCGATACTGTCGGCATACGCATCATCCGTCGCGTTTGATCCATCGTGGTCGGAGCCGTCACTCTTCTGTGTTGACACGTTCGCGTTCGACGCCGCCACAAGAGGATCCAGCTTCTCGCCTTCGGTCTTTCCTTGCTTCCCCTCATTCTGATCCAGATCTGACGTCGGATCTCCACCCTGACTGTCGCCCTTAACACCGCCTTCGGCCCCTTCTTCTTCCTTCGACCTTTCCTCTCTCTCGACCGCCTCGGGTTCCACTCCCCCGGCATCCCCTCCTTCCCTGTCGCTGGCGCCTTCGCCCTTGCTCTTCTCTGCACCCTCGCCTCCGTTTTGCTCTTCCTTCTTCTCCAGATCTCCGTGTTTCTCACAGTCGGTATCTTTGCTTTCGGCGGATGGGCTTTCGTTTCTTCTTTCGTTTTCTTCATCGGCCTCCCTTCCACTGCCTGGTCCCGCGCCGTCTTTCTCGGCACCTCCGTCGCGCTGAGCTTCCACGCCCTGCCTCGCAGGAAGTGAGGCGCCGCCCGGCGGACCCAACTCTCCGTCTGCTGAGCCTTGCCGTCGTCCCCGGCTCTTCCCCGTGCGCTGTCGCCGCCGCTCCAGGAGTTCGCGAAGTTCCCGCCGACATTTGTCGACCTCCTGCCAGATTTTCACGCTGTTGTTATTGCTTCGCAGGAAGAGGAGACACGCCAGCAGGAAACGCTGGGAGACGTCTACTCGATGCAAATCGTCTAGATCTGTCGTCTGCACCACAGAAACAAACAGACAGCGAAACGCCTGTACTCCCTCACGCAGTTCCCTTTCCCCCGGACGTCTCGATGCGCATGTACACAGACAATCACCATCGCCCCGGCTGCAAAGGAAACCAGCCTCTTTTTGCATCTCGCCACAGGTATACCACTGACACACAGAGGCATACCGCAAGGGTGCCTCCGCAGGCTGCTGCCGCCCGTGATGTCTGCCTGCTATGGTGAGGACAAAGGCACGCTTCGTGTTTTCCCCCGTGACTTACTCTGCGCGTTTTCATCTCAACCAGTCGCGTCTCGCCAAATACCCCGTACGTATCGCCGCCAAACAAGGCCCCCGCTCCCAGCCTTTCGTCGGCGACCGTCGAACTGCCGCCATTGCGGCTCCTCAACGCGGCTAGTGCACCAGACATGTGCATTTCATACTCCTTCTCGATTTCGCCCATGACAACCTCCACAAAAGGGGAAACGCCGGAGAAACGGGAACGGGCGAGGGCGTTGCTTTGGGAAGGCGGCTGCGGGCCGCATTCGGACCGCAGTCTTTGCTCTAGATATGCATGCGTCGTTCTTTGTTTGGCAAGCCCCGTCCCAACCGCCCGGAAGGGGCATTCCGAAGCCTGCAGCTTGAGGACCGAGCCCATTTGCGGGCTGCATGCACCCAAAGTCTGTGTGGGCAACTGCGCAATTGGAGCCGACGCGGGTGGAGTCGGCACTGGTCCCTTTCCCGCCTGTTCGAAAGGCAGCATGAATGCACGCTCCAAAGGCGTCGGCGGCAACACAGCGTGCCTGACGCTTGGCTCGGAACGCCCCGGTTCCGCTTCACTGGCCTGGGTCGCCTGCAGCTGCGAACTGGAGGCCCGTGAAGGATGCGATCCCGGTGTGGCCTGAAGCGTCAGCGACTCGAGCGAGTGCACGCTTTCCGACACTTTCGCCACATCCTCCTCCCCGCGGCCTCTGCCGTCAGACTCTAACAGAGTAGGCAGGCTGTGGAGCGACGCCTGAGATCTCCCCGACTGTGGGGTGGCGAAGGACGTTACAGTGCCCTTGCGAAGCACTCCACCCTCGACATTCGTCTCCTGACGCACCATGCGCTGCGGCGTCTTGTCCCTCATGCGATGCTGCTGTCTCAGCACCTTCAGCATCAAAAGCTGTGTGAACGGAGTCCATGCGCTGTTCACCGGAGTCACGCTGCCTGACTGAGACCGGCAGGGTGTCGCCGAAGCCCCCACGCTCGTTTCGGAGGTGAGCGAACGGCATCGAGAGGGAGTTTGCTGAGCGCTTTCGTCGCCACACTCGTCCCGAAGACGTTCCACCACGGCGTCTTCGTTCGAAGAGACAGCAGGCGTACCGCCTCGCGTACCCGCCAAAAACTCGTTGAGATTCCGGAACTGCGAAGCCAGGTCGCCGCCCGCCTTGCCTTGGTGCACGACTCCGCTGGCCGGTGTGCTGGGGCTCATAGGTTCAAACGGGCTGCTCGACGGAGGCGCTTTCGCAGGCACGGTCCGAAGAGACCGAAGCTTCATGTCGACAGAACGAACGCGAGAGTCCCCCATTCGAGGGCTGTCTGGTGTCTTATGTAACGGATCGCTCGCCGCCGAGAATTTAGAGCTCCAAGAGCGAAGGGCTGCATGGGGCCCAGGCGCGCTGTGGCAACTGCTCTGGTGCGAAAGGAAGCCCCGAGATCCGGACCTGCTGGAAATCTTGTCTTGGTGCCAGGCACGCTCTGCCGCCTCCATTGACGTGCATGGATTCGGGTCGCAGGCACTTGGAAACGTGTCCGCCCGGTCAGGCATTCCGAAGAAACAGCGCCGCAAGGAAGAATGGGAGCGCCCTCCGTCGGTGTCGCTCGAGCTCCCGGTGCTGTCCATTGAACTCGACGACATGCTGGAACAAAACAGCTTGGCGTCATCCAAGTCGACGGCGTTCTTGTTCAGATACGACGTGGGGAGCGCAGAGCCCGAAATGGTTAACCATTTCGACAACGCAGTCGCCTTCTTTCGCTCTGCTGACGAACCCTGTGCAGGCACGGCTTTTTGCGATAGTCCTTCGCCCCCGTCAAGCGCGCTTGCCGCGGTATTGGCGGCATGCTCGCTTTCCAGCGCCTGCCGTCCCTCTGCGTTTCCTCCGCTTTCCGCGCCAGAGTCTAGAAAGCCTTGCTTTCTAACTTCCGCTCTCCCGGATTTCTTTTCCTTTCCTGTCTCGCTGGTTTTGGCCTTTGCGGCAGTCTTCCCTGCTAGCGACGCCTTGGAGCCTGCAGACTTCGGCGAGGCTGCTCCCGCTCTGGACTTCCCGCTCGAGCCAAGATCTCGAGAGGTCGATGCCCCCGAGGATTTTGCGGCCCGAACCTTGCGTTGTCTCGGGGATGAGGACTCGAGACTACTGCTCTCCCCCGCTTTCGGAGAAGCCTTCTGATGAGGTACGGAGGCCGCGGACGAAGACTTCGACTCTTCTTTCCCACCCTTTTCAACTTTGGACGCCTTCACAGCGCGTGGCGAAGCAGCTGAGCTTTTCGATGCTCCTTTCACTCCCCCTCTCGGCGTCGCCTCCTTTCCTAATGCCCGCCTCGGCGTTGCCTCCGAAAGCGAGGATCTCCAACTCCGTGGAGACGCTGACGAGACTGAGGAGCTAGTGGGTGTCCTCGACTCCGCTACTCTTGGAGACATCTCGACGTCGGGCACCAACTCGCCTGCGTCCTTCGAAGGCGGCGAGCGTGGTTCACCGTGCGTTGTCTCCTCGCTCCCGTTTGACGCACTTTTCTTCTCCAGGGAAGAGGAAGAGGGGCTAGCGTGCGTAGGGAGAGAAGAGAGGGAAATGCGGCTTTTTACGGGATTCGACACGACAGACGACGACAGCGGACCTGGCGAGCGGGATCCATCCGGGGATGTCGAGGACGCTCCTTCCGTCCTTTCTCCCGCTTTCTCCTCTGTGTTCAATCCTATGGAAGTCCGGGACTCCACAGAAAGTGACCGTTGCCGGTACTGTCCCATCTCCGGAGATTCGTGTTGCCGTTCGCTGGCATCTGCGTTGACGCTTTCCGACAACGCAACACCCCCAACTGGTGGAAGGTTTTGCCTTTCCTCACTGTCACCATCCTCTTTCGCTTTTTCTCGTCCGTCGTCAGCTTCAACCGGGGCCTCCGAGGAGCAAACCGAAGCAGCGACCGCAGCATCGTTACTCGCCGGTTTGTCGTTCTGTGCAGCATCCGCAGGGGAAGTCGCAGAGTGTCGATCTGTAGATGGAGTGTGTTCTCCGTCGACCACGCCTGCGGCCTTCTCGGCATTTTCTGATTGCCCTGACTCTCTAAGTGCCGCCGTGCTTTCGTCGGCGTCAGGAGAAGTAAGGACAGGCGTCTCGCCTTCTGGTAAGCTGGAGGGATGCACAGAGGCCGGGGGCGAGACCCCTGGAGAGCCTTCCAGCTCTAGGGGCATCGTGGCATGCGGCGGAAGAGAGAGAAGGGAACCTCGCCCAGGAAACGGTAGAGTTACAGCTTCCGAGCAGCGCTTAGCCGTCTGTGTGTAGGGAACAAGAGAGAGCTCCGCAGGAGAGTGGAAGACGCACCAGACCCATCACACTGTGAGCAGAGCCCGTCACGGCGACCAGGGGTGTTGTGAAGTCCGTAGTTGCTGAGAGAGACAAATGTCGTATGCTCCTCAGACCAAGAAACGAAGAGAGGTAAGAAAGAGACAGAAGGCTGCCCAAAAACTCGCAACAAGAACACACAGAGACACGCCCAGTTTCCTGCGGAGCCTCTAGAGCTGGCCGCTGAGGCACCGCTTGCAGCCGTTCCGCAGCGCTTGCGGATCCAACGACGCGTAGAGAGAGCCGCAGAAGACGAAGAGTGCGGCGCGTTTGCCACGTGGAACAAGCGGAATCGACGGAACACACGCCTGGACGCGACGGATCTCCCGAAAAGATGCCACGCCGACACCACACATTGAGACAGAAGGCTCACGGAGGCTCTGCCAGCTGCTTTGCGTCCCCCATAAGGCCTTCGAAGACTCGAGCGACACACTGACCCGCGGGCCACGGAACGCGGGTGTAGCCTTCTTTTTTCACAAGACGCAAGCGGCCTCTGGAAAAAGGTTCGGGTACCAGGGTGGCTACACGGAAGGCTGTGTGACAAAACTCGTTGCTGGAACTTGAGGAGACCAAGAAGGGGACGAGAAAACCCCGCCACGCATACAAGGGACAGTGCGTGGCGGTGGATTTCTCAACGAAATAGCGACTATGCCAGGAGGATATGGAGGACAAACGAAAGCACTACGCCCGTGCATAGACACAAAAGGTTCCTTTTTCCCAGGCACGACTTACGACAGGCCACAAAGTCAGAGAGAACGGACGCAAGGATGCTAACAGCGCCGAGAGCCCAGCATAGGACAGCTTGACTACCGGAGTGCGGTCCATATAAAATCATTCCGGCGATCTCTCTCGCGTTATCAGTCACCGAAACACACTAGGCCTGTGTGTGTCGGCTTCCAGCTGCCTCTTGCCGAGGCAAAAGGCGGAGTGAGAACGGCGTTTTGGTCTCCGTACTCACCGTGTCGCGTTCAATTCACGCAAGAGCTCTGGAATAATCTTCTCTGGGAAATGCCATACGCTGCGACGCACGGGCCTTGATTCTTCTCCGCTGAAGATGCCCCACTCGTCGGCCGCACAGAGGGCTCGTTGCCGAGAGAGAGCCTAAACGGATGCGCGAGTGATTCGTGTAAGCTCACGGAAAGTGCGCGAGCCGAGGGAAGCTCGACTTTTCCGCTCAAGACGGGCGCTTCCTCAGGCTTCCCGGACACGTTCTTTGATAGAGCGACTCTTTGTGTTTGCACTTCGTCGATTGCCTTGTCGGGCACGGGCGCCTCACCGTGGGCGACGGCCCCCTCCGCGGGGCTCTGGATGTGCTGGTGAACCGGAGGCTCCCCGGTCAAGTAGGACAGCCAGCTGGCTCGGACCGCCAGAGTCAGCGTCTGCACACATTCGTTTCTCCGGTGCATCTTTTCCTTGAGCTTACTTGCGCCGGGAAACTGTTCAGCAGAATCAAAAAAACTGATCTAAATAGGTAGCAGATTCGCGGTGTCTCCTTGGCATCGAATAGCTGCTCCTTTGCCTACCGTTGCCTTTGAGCCGACTGCAGTCTCAGTATCGCGCGTGCCGGCGGTTTTGAGTCCGACTGAGCGCCCAACTTGCAGAGGGAACGCTTTAGTGAGTGTATGTACACCCCACCTAAAAATAGCCATGGTTAGGCGGTCTGAGCACAGCCACCGGAGCTTACGAAAGGCTCCGCTAACGCTCGAGGAAAAGAAACATGGAAAACGAGAACACACGAGCTCAAGAGTGGGCAGTGTGGCGGCGCGCACGGCAGAACCAACGCGCACGACCGTTCGCAGGGTCTCGAGAGACGCGAAAAATCACATGAGAAGCAAAGCCACGTCGAGAGACTGGACAGCTGAACTTCGGCAGTTGAGCCTGGAATCGAGTCATTTTGGCAAAGAGGAAGCGTCTGAATTAAGAAGAGACAAAAAGATATCCTCGAAAGGCTTTGGCGTGGCGGGGAAGTGCTGATAACTCTTGGTCAACTGGAACAAGGCGGAATTCGATGTCGGTCGCTTACGGAAAACGCATTCATGTTGTCCGAGGAACCTCACGGTAACATTCCGCGCCCTCTTCTGAGCTTTTTTGGCGGTTTTTGATGACCACTCGAATTTCGGGCCCCTTTTCGCATTTTTCTTCCCGGCGAAGACCAGCGAAGCAGTGGCCTTTCTCTGTGTCGGAGATGCTTTTTTTTTTGCTGCCGCCGTTCCTTGCCCGATTCTTACGCCGTGAGGCACGTGCCATCCGTGGAGAGGTCTTCACTAGGTGTTCCCGGTTTGTCTTAGTCGAACCTGCCGTTCGCTTGCCCCTTTTACTGTGCAAAATGACCGTTTCGTCTCTCTCTGTAGGCTAGATTCGCTGTCAACGATTCCCCTTCATTCTGCTTTGTTGGCGTTACGCCGGACCCGAGACGGTGCAGAGCTATTGCCTCGTTGGCGTGGCTGCTTTCGTCCGAACCCCTCTCTTCTTCCCGTATATTTTCGGCCGCTTTTGCACTTGTCAGCTGAGAAGGGGCAAGAACTGTCCGCTTCTCGAGGGCGGGCAGTGCCGTGTGCCTCAGAGTTGCCTACGCCACGAGGTTCGAGAGCGTGAAGAAAAGTTGCGCACACACTCCACTCTTCAAGTGTCGGGTCCAGAGAGCACAAAGACACTTCCCTCCTATAGGGAGGCCGCACTTGCGTATCTGGTTGCACTGAGCCATCCATGCCACGATCTGCAATTTATTTAGACTGTCGTTCGACACGAACAGAGGCAGCTACCTCTGCTGTGTTGGGTCAATCAACAAAGGCGGCCCTCTCCCGTGTACAGACACCGGCACGCCTGTCTCTTGCTTCCCTCTTTTTGGGATGCTCTCGTTATTGGTGGCGTCAGCAATCCGTCCTTCGTCCGCGCCTTTGAAAGGGCACTTTTCTGTTCGCCAGTCTCGCGGACACACTGGGAAGGAGCGAATTTCGAACCACCTTTGAAGAAAGAGGGAGGCCTCTCCTCCCACACGGAAGGCTTCAGTTCTTGCGCCGTGGTACTTTGGTTTTGCGTGTGGCTCTGCTTTTCTTCCTGTTTTTTCCGTGTTTGTTTCGCGGTTTTTTTCTCTCCGCTGGGAGACCCTGAGACGCCAGAGGAGCCGGTTCTCTCTGTTTCTCTCTTCCCCTCTAGTCTGCGTCTGTCGAGAGCCTCGAGAAGAGCTTTTCGATGTCTCGCCCCACATACGCTTTCGTCACACTCTCTCCCAGCGCCGCCTCAACCGACGTTCTTTCTTCTCTCCCTGGCGCTGAGCCGTCTTCGCCGCTCACGGGCGCATCCGCTGAGAGTGTCTCTTCCTCTCGGCTCTTTTCTGGCGTTTCCGCGCAACGGAGATCCGGAGGCACGGCGGGAGCCGCGTCTCCTTCGGCTTCGACCGCCAGAGTCGACCGGAGGCCTGTGCCTTCTGCGCGCTCCACGGACGCGGTCACGCCTCCTGCCTCCGCGTCTCCGGCGTGGAATGACAGAGTTGCGCAAGATGGAGAAGAGCCGGGTGAAGCGCACGGAGGGCTGGCCTCGCCGCGGGGGCCGTCGGTCGACCTGAAGGATCGAAGGGCGAAGACAGGAAGCGCACAAGATGTTGCGAGCGAAGGCCGAGATGGAATGAAAGAGAAGGGAAGGAGATCTGAGGACGCGAAACAGTTGGACGTTCCATTCGCGCTCCCGAAATCGAAGCCGACAGCTGATCCAAGCGCAAAACTGGTCAACTCTCACCTGCAGAGTTCCACTCCGCAAGCGAGTCATGCAGTCCCGCAGATAGCGCTGGCTGCTTCCCAGAGCAGTTCGCGATCTTCGCCGCTCCCGTTTCCGTCCGTCGCTGCACACCCCCCCCAAGGGCAGACTCATCAGTCTTGTCGTGTCTCAAACGTGTTGTCTCCTTCGCCCCTTTTTCTTCCTACACAGTGGCCCGCGCTCGAGCCCCGACGTTTGTCAGTGCCCGAGTTTGACGGTAGCGAGCTCCCCGCGGTAGCTCAGGAAGACGCGGCGATGATGCTCAAAGATTTCGCTTCTCTGCTCCATCGTCTGGAGTTTCTGGGTCGCGAGAGTCGCGAGCGGCCTCGACAGGTTCAGCGTAGAGACGCCGGAAGCATGGTCGGTTCTTTCCTCGAGAGGCTCGAGCAAGAGGGGCAACAGTCGCTGCGCGAGTCAACTGCATTGCGGCGCCGTCTGCAGGAACACGCCATCATATGTGCGTCCATGCATGCGCGCTTGGAGTACCTCTTTGAGGAAAAGAGAGAAGTGAAGGAGAGAAAAGAGGGAAACACGGCTTCACGGGAACAGGGGCAGAAGCGAGACGTGCCCGAGGACAGTCTTCGGGAGGCGTCTTCCAGCGTTCGGGAGGCGCGGCCGCCCTCTCGCGACTGCTCCTCGTCTCGGGGGGAAAAGGCCGCTCCGGCGAGCCCGCGGGCGTCGCCTCCCTGGGGCAAGACGCCGGAGCGAGAACCACAACGAACACACGATGGAGACAAAGACAACGAAAGAGAGAGAAAGGGACATGTGTTGGCGGTGGTGACAGCGCGCGCCGGGCGACCAGAGGATAGGCCGGCGGTCGCCGAGAGCAACCGGAGTCGCTTGCATTTGTCAAAGTTGCGTCAGGACTTCCTTCGGCTTCAGCAGCAGTATGAGCGGCTGGTTCTGCTTCTCGATATTCAAGTCCTGCCGTTTCCGAGCCGAGACGGCGCGCGGAAGGGCGGGGAAAGCGAAGAAGTCATCGCTGCGTGCCCGACGGAGGCTGAGAAGACGCGAGACGCGTCGAGCACAGAGGACCGCAGCAGCCACGACCTCCTGCAACTTCTTGATTTCAATCACTTCGCTGGGGGATGTGGAAGCGACAGGGGTCCAAGCAGATTCATCCGACCGAGGAGCGAGCCTTCGTCTGGGTCTCTGTGTGCCTCGTTTCCCTCCCAAGGAGCTGTCCGTTTTCACGGAAGTCCAGGAGGCGCACTGTCCTGCTCAGGCGAGCCTTCGCCTCATCAAGTGGGGGCTGTGCGCGCGAGGGCAACTCTCCCGGCTCTCTCGCGACCCTTGCCCACGTCGTCTTCGCTTCTCAGCGAGTTGAACGAAGACGTTCTTCTTCCTCCGCTTCGCTGTGGCCCCACACGCGGCGGGCCTTCGGCGACTGCTCCTGACGCCTCTGGCCTCGGCCAGCTGGCGTCGAGCGCGACGGCTGCGTCTCCAAGTGTCTCCTTCGTTCCGTCCTCAGCGTCTCTTTGGCGACCAACGAGCCTGCAAGAAGTCGACGAGCACCTCGAGGAATCGCAGAGACAAGAACAGCTGGAGCAGCTGAGACACCTGGAGCAGTGCGTCCATGTTCTACACGAAATGCATTTGAACATCGCCGGCGACGTGGCTGCGGCTGAAGAGCCGATCTTAGCTGCGGTCGACGAAACGGAGAGTGCACGCGACCAGGTTGCGCACGCCAGTCGCGAGCTTGTCGACGCCAGTCTGCGCCGGAGTCGGTGGTGGGGGCTGCAGGGCGGCGGCGCCGCTGCCGCCGCCGGCGTCTTCGTCGGGGCTGCCGCCGGGGGGCCCGTTGGAGCCGTGGCGGGCGCAGTCGTTGGAGCGTTCTTGGGCGCCGGCTCCGGCGGGGCGCTGAGGAGACAGCATCGCAAGAAAATAAAGAAACTCGGGGAGCGACTCGAGCGACAGCGGCGCCGGCCACACCGACAGGCGCGCGGAACCTGCCTTGGGGCCTTGGTGGACGAGGACGGAGCGGCCGAAGAGGCGACACGTGAAGCAACAGGGAGAGGAGAGCTTCACGGAGGGAGAGAAGAGCGTCACGGAGGGAGAGAAGAGCGTCGCGGAGACCCTTTTGCAGTCGGAGTCGAAAGAGAGCTCGAGAGAAGACCGGACAGAAGAGCAAAGCTGCCGGAAAGAAGAGAGCGAGCGCGAGGGACAGTTCCTTGGCTGCCGTCGGTTGCTGCTTTCGGCGTCGCCGTTCCGCGCCTGGACCGGTTAGCCACTCCGACGTCGCCGCGTTCGACCTCTTCTCTGCCAGCGCTCCCCGCGACCAGCAGCGCGTCGAAAACTCATGCATGCGAAACACAGCTAACAGCTGACCACACCCTCCGCCTTCCGTCGCGTTCTGGTCCGAACCGCAGTTCTCTCCCACTATCCACGCCTTCACCTGTTGCTTCGTCTTCTTCAGCTTCGTCAGTCCCTTTGCGTGGGCTTGGGAGCCAGCATGGCAGCTCTTGTGTGCGTGGTTCACCGCCGCTGGAGTCAGACTCTGTTTTGTTAGGAAAACGGTGTGGACAGAAAAAGGCAGGTGTATCTTCTGTTTCTTCGTTTCCTTTTTCGACTGGTAGCTTCTCTGGGTTCCCGCCCTCTTCCCTCTTTCGGCGTCGCGAGACTGGCAGGAGAGAAGAGAGCATGCGTAGGGTCTCGTCGCGAGTGCAGTCGCCGCGGAGAGGCCCACGAGGAGCGGAGGAGCCTGCGATGCAAGAGAGACAACGAGACGCGCGACCCACCGAGGCGGGAACCGGAGCCGGAGAAAGAGACAGAATGCGTGAATTTCAGCTGAACAGAACAGACGAAAGAGAGAGACAACGTGGTCACAGCGAGCGGTACGACCAGTCCTCTTCAGTAGGGAGTGAAGGCTCTCAGAGACAGAGCAGCCAGGCGCGGCCTTTGCGTCTTTGTTCTTCGTCGGGCCTTTCACGGACAGGTTTTCTCTCCGGCCCATTAGGCGCTGGAATGTGGGGCGCGCCGCCGACCTCGTCCAAGAGCTGGGGCACCCCCGGGACGGGCTGAAGCCTGTGGGCCTTTTGTTGGGCGACGCGGATACAGACGTGTAGACCCATCTCTCGAGCGGCATTGGCCCGTGTGTCTGCGAGTTTTCGCAGCCGGTAAAAAAGTGGACGGATGCTGGCGATGAGACAGATTCACAGGGATCGACCAGGATACGGAGATCTGTCCTAATGGGTACATTCTGTTCTAGGAACCTGGACGTAGGTCTTGCGTTCAGTCTGGAGGGATGCGCAGGACGCGTCAATGAAGGTGTTTATATGGAGACGTGGCTGCATGCACACTGCACTAGGAAAATGTGCTTCCGTGTTTAGACCAGAGGGAACGTTCGTTTCCGAAACGCGTTTTTCGTTTTCGAGGGAAGTGCGAGGTATCCACTTGGCACGCACAGTTTGCAAAACAGACATCACAGTCGACACGTAAGTGTCCTGTCCAACACAGTTTACGTTGTCGCTGATCCTGTGTCTTTAGAGAACCACACCCGAGCTTTTTTTCCGTTTTTATCGAAGAAGGACAGATTCACAATGCGACAAAGTCCCGACACTCGTTCATATTGTCTCTTGGGGTCCTCTGCTCGCCGCTGCAAGGCGTGAGTCGGAGTACTCTCGCTGGTGTTCGTCTTGTCTCCTTTCCGTGTGCCGCTGTCTTTCGCGGATGCCATTTCTCTTTGGATCGTTCCAAATGAATCGTTCCGGCTTGCGTTCCCGCCCCTTGTCAATGCTCCAAACTGTGGCTCCTCGCTCGTCTGTCTGTGTGTCTCTTCCTCGTCTTCGTTCCGCGTCTTCTTTGCCCGCTTTCTAAGGTTCTGTCTTTTCCGCCATGTTGCGGGCTGCAGCGCGTCCTCTTGTTCGGGAGAATGCATCCGGGAGAAATAGTAGAGAGGAGGTGTAGGCGAGGGCTGGCGAAGTTGCTGGCCGGAAGCCTCAGTCAGAAATACTCGCCGTTTGTGTGATAGAATGATGTAGAGACAGACGCAGAAATGATGTCCGGTGTCGCGTCAAGACAAAAAACGCAGAAGACTCGATATTCGCAGCAAGGCAGTGCGCATCTTTTAGAGGGTATCAGGAGCGAGAACCGGCCTGATCGTTACACGAGGAGAGGGAGAAAACACCCGGACGTCTTAACAGATCGGATCGAACAATGATGGAACCGCGAAGCTCGTCATAGCGAAGATTCAGGAATTCTCTACAGTTCCACATGCAAGAAAAGGGCCTTCTAGTGAATCTCTGGCAATTTGGCATGCCTGCGGCTATTGCCCAACGCGCGGGACCACGGCGAAATCTCAAAGATGTGTACATGCAAAATACCAGATCACCTTAGGCACGTAGAGCGCAGCTTCTCCACGCAAAAGTGCTTCGTACTCTCACTGTACATGTTGTTTGTGCACGACACGAGACACACACGGGCGGATCCCTGGTGGGTATCATGCAACGGTGGCCACGTATCCGCTGACTTGGTTGTGTTTTGTGGAGGCGATTGATCCTTCCCATCGGATTCTTCTCAAGTCACAGCGCTAGCGCGGTCGTTGTGACTGCTTGCCATTCTTTTTGCAATTTCCTAGTTGCCGCATTGGGGGTTCTGGCGGCAGTTCTAGAGATGTGTGGCCACACAGGAAAGGGGTGACTGCGCGACGCTGTAGTTCCAAAAGTTCAACGCTAATGTGCGGCAAAAAGCCCGGGCTCTCCCGAGCTGAAGACACAGCCCTGGGTCGCACGGGGCACGCGTTTGCCTTGAACCCAGGATCCGATTGCTGCCAAGGAGTTGAGTGCATCTGCTTTCACGGAACTGTCTGAAGCGTACAACGACCGATGGACGACATCGTCGCGCCCTCCTGCGTGGCATTCCTTCCGTTGACCCAAAATTTTTATCGATCCCAGGACGGTTCAGACATGGTGCAAGACCCTTCGCATTGTTCCAGGTCGTGAAAGCAACGGAGTGGTTCACCCTTGCGTCTCCATCCTCCAACTGAGCATTTCTTCGCTGGGAATTCGGGAAGCGAGCAGCTGGGCTGCGAGTGAGACTGCCCACGCCTGATACACGTGTCGGACTGAGTGTCCTGTGCACACTCGCCGGAGGTGAACGGCTACCTTACACGAGGGCTTCGAGACACCTTTCGCGTTCCTGTGATTTCTCCTAGCTTGAGTGAGTGCCCTGCATTACAAACTGACACAAGAACGAGGACTGCGCTCTCGAAACCGCTGACTCCCTGTGTATATACACCCGGTGACACGGCCTGCGATGCACTTGCGTTCTGCCCGTCCCATCGTTTGTTACAGACCTAAATAGCGACAAAAGGGGACAAAAACACCACGTCAGCGCCACACATGACCTTTCGCTGCCTCTCCACCTCTCTCGCTGGCCTTTCTCCCTCCTCTCTTTCCCCATCGGTAATTCGTACCCCCCTGTCGTTCGGCTCGATCAGCAGGTGGTCAGACAGCGGATTGGTGAAGACCGTCGTTTCCCCCCCCTCGTCTCTCCCTTGCCTTCGATCTACACGTACTTCTCTCATTCTCCGCGAAAAAGCGCAGTGGAACTAAAACGGGAGGGAAAAGGACTGGTCAGACGACAACAAGGAGCGGAAACGAGAACCGCGGTTTGATTGCATGCAAATCACTCCCCCGCGAAGTTTTTTCTCCCTGCATTCCACGCCGCCAGCGAAGGACCGCTTGCTTACAGAGAGCGAGTCAAGTAAACACACTGGGAAACGCCTTGTGACGATGAAGCAAAGAAAGAGGCTCTTTCATTCGTAGTTGATGTGAAAGCAATGTTGGCGTCGGGTCCCCAGTTGTAGGAGAACACAGGCGTGCTCTTGGTTGCGAAATCCCTTCGCCGCTGTCGATACAGGCAAATAGTGGGACCGGTTACTCTACACTTTCGTCTTTTTCCGAGTGAAAAAGCCCGTTTTGCCAGAATTCGTTTCAAATACGTGCGAGTAGCGCTGCGGCTCTCCCTGTTTCTTCTGTTTCCTTCTGTGTCCCGTCGTTTCCCTTCTTTGTCTGTTCACGTGCACTACACTGGGACCGTTTCGCGGCCGACCGCATTGACGACTCCGTCCTTTTCCAGATTTACCTCCCATCACAGGTCAACAGCAAGAAAGGACCGGGTAGCGGCTGCAGCAGACACTGTACAGGAAGAGCAGAATACGCGGTTGTCTCCCATGCTGTATCATCTTCGCCGCGGAGTGACTGCTGGAGAGCCTGCCTCCTCTATACGTAGTTATACAACTATGCATGCATCTAGACCCTTATCTATTTTTTGGTGGAGGATTTCACCGCTCCAGTTTTGAGGCGAGATCGGGGAGCGAGAAGGATCGATTTTTACTTGCCTTGCTTCGCCGAGTGTGGCCGGACCCCGTTCCGCGCCTCCGACAACAGGGTCGAGAGTGTTTTCGTGTACCGGCAGATCTTCGTTGCTTCTCCCCGAGTGACAACATCCGTCTTTTCCTGCATTCCTGGCTTTCCGTTCTCTTCCGCTCAGCCACATGTACAGTCTCGTGATCCCAAACGCCGCATTCGTTTCTCTCTTGTCGCCTCTCTCGTCTCTCGCCTTCGCCACCAGGAACTGCGCTCGCGTCTGCATGTTCCAGACTCCTAGGGTTCTTCTTCTCTTCTGAGGCCTTTCGCTCATTCCGCCTCCATTCCACGTCAGCTTTTCTCTTCCCTGATTCTCCCCGTCCGCCTTGCGTGGCTCCTCTCCGGTTCTGCTTGTCCGACCTCCGTTCGCGTAGTTTCAACCACGCCCCGTTGCTGTCGCCCTTTTTCCCGGTCCCTCTCTTTCGTTCTTTCTTTCCTTTCATCTTTTATCCCCTTTTCTGTGCCGCCTTTGCTCGGTGCTCGCGTGTGACGTCTGCGAGCGAGAAGAAAAGGCGCATCCTCGTGGGTCTCTTTCCAGTGCGACGTTCCAAGCGGTTGTGGCTGAGATTCTCCTCTTGCTCTTTTTCTCGACTTCCTTCTCCATGCTTTTCTCGTTCCCTCTCTCCCTTCAATCCTCCACAAAAGGCAACCTCTGTTTCGCTTTGCGTCGCGCGAGAAACCCTTCTCCGGTTTCCTCTCTCTTCCTCTTCCATTCGTCGCGACCGGCCTCGTAAATCCGTCTCCGTTTTTCTGCTTGACTGTTTTTCTTTCCCCTCCTGCTGATCTCAGTTCGCAGTCGTTCTCCTCGCCTCTCGTCCTGACGCGGAAAGGCAGCCTTCGTTTTCTCTTCACTAGTTTCTCTCTCGCTCCCCTCGCCTGCGCGCTCGGGGCTGTCAAAGTATGCGTGTCTTGCCGCCCTTCCTCTTTTGTCCGGAGTTTGCGTCGTCGCCTCTGTGTCCCCGTGCCCTTCGCGACTCGAGCAGACTCTCCTAGGAACGGAACTGTCGCTTGCGCCTCGCAAGCGACCGAGAGACCAGCGAGGCGAGAGTGCAGATGTGCCCGCGAGCTCGTCATCATGAGCACATCCTCTTCTTCTCGTCGGAGACGCCGGGACTCCGGCTCCTCCAGCGAGGACGGCCACAGAGCCTCTTCCCGCTCGTACTGCGGCACTTCGCGGAGCACGCGGCGAGACGCGCTTGATGATCGAGGCCGCAGCTCGGCTTCGCACTACTCGTCGCGTTACTCTTCCTCTTCGCGGGCGACCGCACCTCGCGACTCGGGCCAAAGGCCGAGCAGTCGCAGAGCGCGCGGTCGCGAAGAGGAAGACAGAGACTCTCGCCCGTGCCGATCGGGACGCGAAGACCGAGGAAGAGGTGCGAGGCCCGAGGAGAGACTCGGACGCTCCGAGAGTGGCTACGAGAGAAGCAAGCGCGACAGAGGCAGCAGAGGACGGAGGCGCAGCGAGAGCGACAGCCGATCGCCGTCCAGAGGAGAGGGAAGGCGCGACAGGCGCAAGGCAGAGCGGGAGCCGGACCGCGAGAGATGCCGGAGTAGACGCGAAGGAGACAGGAGACGCGACGGCGAACGGCCGTCCCGTTCGGTCTCAGACAGCGACAGCGACGGCGACAGGCAGTGGTACAAGAGGAGACGAAGAAGTGAAGAGAAGGGCGCGACGAGGGAGGACAAGACTGCGACGGAGAGAGAGACAGAGAAACGCGAGAGGGAGAAGAACGCGGAGGAGAAGGGAGACAGCAAGGGCGCAGCTTTCGTAGAGGAAGGGAAAGCGCGCCTTGACCGCCTCAAACAACTCGCGAGAGAGAGTTGCTCAAATGGAGAAAAGGAAGTTCACGAGACGGCTGTGGCAAAGCAGGACGCGTCACCCTCTCCTTCGGCATCGAAGTCGCTGAAAAAAGCCGAGAGCCCAGAGGCCGAGACAGAGGCGGGGAAAGGCTCCGTGGCCCAGCCAGGAAAGGAGGGCTCGAAGATAAGCCGGCTCGAGCGATTTAAAGCCCTTCAACAGCTGAAGCAAACGTCTGGTTCGTCGTCCTCTCTTCCGTCACCTCAAGCATCCTCCCCAGACAGTCAGTCCAGCCTCGTCTCCGCGGGGAAAAGCCAAAGCGCCGCACCGGACAAGGCGCCCGGGGCTACGCGTTTCCAGGCCCCGGCCTCAAAGGCGTCTCTCGCCCCGTCTGTAGACAAACGAGACACTCCACAGCCGCGTCTCCGGCACCTCGGAGACACAGCGGCGGTCCAGGCCGCGAAAGCCGCCGCCTCGGCGGCTGCGGTCGCGGTTGCGGCTCTGGCGGCGCAGACGCTTTCCGCGAGCCGAGGAGGCCGAGATGCCACTGAGGGCAAGAAGGCGGAAGGGAGATCCGAGGAGGGACGAGGAGACAGAGTGAAGAAACCGTCGCTTCCGAGTGCAGAGGACGACAGTGGGGACGTGGGGGGCGGCAAGGGTGAGGGCAAGGAGGAAAGCGAGAGAGAGGTCGAGATGAGCGCAGGAGACAGGGACGAAGCCCCGGCAGGCGGGGAGAAGGCGGCAGCTCTTGAGGCAAAAGGGAGGGAAGAGCGGGCAGGCGACGAAGAGGAAGACACAAGAGAGAGAGAGGGTCATGACGACGAGCAAGCTGGACAGCAAGGACGAGGCTCGAAAAAGAAAGTGAGCAAGGCGAAGGAGAGGAAGCAGCGCCAGGTGGTGCTTCTGAAAACCATTGCGATGAAGACGCAGAAGGAATGCACATCCGGCGACCCTCTGGACGCGTTCATGACGGCACTTGAGTCGGAAGCGAAAGAAGAGGTGAGAGAGAACACGAGCCACGAAAATATGGCGAGCGTGGGCGAGAAGAAGGTAGAAAAACAGAGAGACAAACGCCTTGAGGGTTTCTGAAAGAAGTCGAGGCGTGTCGGGGTACAACACTCTGGTTGAATCGCTTTTTTTCCGTTTTTTTCCGGAATGCGATGCCAGCAGTACCCCAACAGACGTAACAGCTCTTTTATGCTTCTCGACAAAAAAACCCGTTCCGCTTTCACACCTCAAAAGATGCCTTTAACGGCAGATTCAACCTGCACTCAGGCGGTCGCGACGCTGGAAGCATGACGTTTCCAGAGAGCTTGTCATCAGTTTTCTAGGGGTATTCTGTGTATCCTTTCGCATGCATTGGTGGCCCCATTTCGTTTTCGCGCCTGATTTCGTCTGTTCTCTTTGCAGCTGGACGCAGCGAAGGAGGAGGAGCGCGGCCGCGTTGCGCAGCTGCGGTGTCTGAACACGAAGGGGAAGAAGGAAGCGCCGAAAGAGAAAAAGGATCCGGCTGCCGGTGCTGGCACCAATCGAAGTATTTCTCTGGAGGAGATCTCGAGATGGGCCGAAATTGAGCACCAGTTCATTCCTGTGAAGCCTGAAGGCGAAACCTCAACCGAGCAGGGAGGGCCGACCTCTTCGTCTCCGGTTAAAGCAGAGCAAGCGGATGACCATGAGTCTTTGTCAACACCCGCTTCTCTGCCGTCCGTTTCTTCTCGCGAGGCATCTCCGGCGCCGCGCCTGCAGACTCTCGAGAAAGGCGAGGAAGTGAACAATCGCGAGGAGACTCCTCCAGATCCTGTTAAGGCTTCTGCGAACCACATCGCAGCTGAAGCAGCTAGGAAACAACACGCGGACGGGGGGCGCTCCCCCGTGCGAGTCAAGAGTGAGCCAGCTGACGCCGGAACCTCCGAAACCATTAGTTGGGCTCCACCGGCGCCGGAGGGGCCGAGAGACATGGAGGTCGACGCAGCGGCGGAGGCAGACGCAGCGGCGGAGGCGGCGGCAGCCGTCGCGGGGGCGAGTGCTGCCGGTGAGGAAGGCGCGAAGGACGAGGATGATGCATACTACCGCGTGTTCATGGAGGAGATGAAGAAGAAGAAGGAAGAAGCGCAGAAGCGCGCGGAAGAGAGAGAGAAACGCTTGAAGATGACTCGAGCAGTGATGTCAGGAGCGGATCCTGGCGCTGGAGAGAGGAAAAAGAAGAAAAAGAGGAATGAAGACGAGGAGGACGAGCGCGTCTTTTCGGACGGTGAAGAGGAGGAGTCAAGTAGCGAGGACGAGGACGGAAAGGAGAAAGGTGCCCAGGGGGGAGATGAAAATCTTTCGTATTTCGACCTCCTCTTGAAAGTCGGAGCAAAGAAACAGCTGCCCACAGTCGACCACGAAGCATCCGCGTATCCTCCGATCAAGAAGAATCTGTACATTCAAGTGAAAGAGATAACGTGCATGAAAGACCACGAGGTTGACGCCCTCCGAAAGACTCACGGAAACATCAAAGTCCGGGGAAAACAGTGTCCTCGACCCATCACAACTTTCTTTCAGTGCGGGCTGCCCGACAAAATCGTCAAGGTGAGAACATGCTGGAAGGAAAAACGCCCCTGTCTTGTCCAGTCTGTTCCTCTGTTGTATCCAGAAAGAGGGTATCTGTGGAGGGGGTATCTGTGGAGGGCGTCTCTGCCTCCCTGTCTGGGGTGTGACGGCACACGGCTTACGAAATGCATGAAATCCGCTGTTTTTTTCACCTGGTTTCTTGTGTCTCCTGCTTCGCGTCTGCCTCCCTCTGTCTACAGTACCTCACGCTTCGCGGGATCACGGCGCCATTCCCGATTCAGATGCAGGCGATTCCCTGCCTCATGTGTGGACGAGACGTGATCGCTGTGGCTGAGACTGGCAGCGGCAAGACGCTGGCGTACGGTCTCCCGTTGATTCGCCACGTGCTCTCTGTGAGACAGCAGTACAAGACCTATCTGGCGAGCAAGAAACTTGAGGCGGAGACAGGGGAAGGCGAAGAAGACGGAGACAAAAAGATCCAGAAAGCTCCGACCGAGGAGAAGAAAAGTGGAAAAGAGAAAGTTGTCGTCTACAAAGATTTCAAAGACGGCGCCATTGCCTTGGTAAGAAGTGCGAGAAAACGGCGGTTCCAGGCGAGATAAAGCACACGATTGAGCGAAAGAGAAAGGCCTACTTCCACGTGTTTCTCTTTCGCCTTCTGCCCGAATACCGAGCCTGCATGCTTCGACGCCCTGCGTCTGCCACGTCTTCTGGGTTTTCTTCCTCGTCGCTGCCCGAATGTGCCTCTGGGCGCCTGCCTGCTTCTGCGCTTGTCCGCGTGTCACGCTTTGGTTTTGCACGTCGATCTTCGGTTGGTTGTCTACAGAGGCCCCGTGGTGTGTCTGGTGTTCTTCGCTCTCGCACGTTTTTTGGAGATCTCCCCCGCCTGTCTCTGCGTTTTTCAGGTGATTGCTCCGACGCGGGAGTTGTGCGTCCAGATCTTCAAGGAAATCAATCGTTGCTGCAAGCTGGTGGACCTCAGTGCGGTTGCATGCTACGGAGGGGCGGGGATTGGCAGGTAGGAGCCGAGATGCGAAGCGAGAAAGACGCCCTCGCTGGTCTCCTGAAACCGTTTTTATAAACCAATTCGCGATTCCATGGCCCGCGCCGCGGTTGGGTTTCGCGTTTTGACGCCCGATAAAAAAGGCGTGCGGAGATTCTGCTCATTTTCATCCAGCAGGCACCCCGCGTGGAGATGCGGTCACATTTCTGACGATTCGTGCACCCCATGTCCTGTCGCTCTCTCTCTCTCCTCTTTCTCTGTCTCGTTCTCTCTCTGTCTCTGTGTTTTTCTCCTCCTCTCCTGGTCTTCGGTGTCTCTTGGCTTCCTTTGCATGCAAGTCTTTGGGTGTTGCTCCTGCTTTGCCTTTCCACGTTTTCTTGTGCTTTCCTTCTCCATTCCCACTTTCGATCTCGCCCGTTTCTGCGATCGTGTCTCTCTAGCGCATCCGTTCTCTCTACTGCGTGCTTTGCCGCATGCGTCGCCTTCGCTCCTGGCTGCTTCCTCGCCCAGTCGCTTGTGCATCAAGGACCGGAAAGGCTCTCAGCGTCCCCAGACCGCTCTCGCTTTCGTTCGACTCGTCTGGTGGGTTTTTTCCTGCTCTTCGTTCTCTCCATTTGCGTCGCATTTTTGTCTGGACTGTGCAGCCAACTGGGTGCGATCAAGAGAGGGGTTGAGGTGATGGTCGGCACTCCTGGGCGTCTCATTGACATTCTGACGATGAACGGAGGCCGCGTGACTTCACTCAAAGTGAGTCTCGTCGACTGTCCTTTTAGAGAGTTTGACAGCGAGAACGCAGAGCTGAGGATGCTTCAAAATACGATTTCCAGCGGAGCGCGCTCGACCTGCGTGTGCGGACTTTGAAAAATCGCATTTGCGTACAGAGTGAGCGTCTCTTCGCGTTCGAGAGGCGCCTGGCGAAGACAGTAGCCCTAGGCGGGGGGAAGGAAGAAGGCTGACTGCGGCGGGCTTCGATCCCTTTTTTTCTGAAACTTCTTTTCCGTTTCGATTTTTTCCTTGTTCTTGCAGCGCGTGACATTCATCGTCTTGGATGAGGCAGACCGCATGTTCGACTTTGGCTTCGAACCCCAAGTCACGTCCATCATCGCTTCGTCGAGGCCAGATCGCCAAACATGTCTCTTCTCAGCCACCTTCCCTCCCCACATCGAAGGTAACGAAACCACAGTAGCGAGAAATGTATGTGCACATAGGTTTATATTCGCCGATGCGTAGATGCATACGGAAATGGGTATCTCCAGGTATCGACATCTGCGTCTCTGTGACTCTCTAGTAGTTACTTTTCGTTTGTATGCGTACACCAGCGCGTGCATGCACATAACTAGTGGCGTTGTGATGCATTTGCAGAGTCGGGTACTCACACTCTGTGTCGTGGCGCATGCGTTTTGGGTTGAAAGAAGGCATTGCTGCTGCGTGGAAATGAACACTGCACTGCGTCTCGACATCAGACGCAGGGATCCGACGCGATTGGATGCGCTGTCGTCCGCCGTTTTTGGCTCCGGCGTTCCCCCGTGATACACGTCGTGAACATGTATGTGTGTACTTACATGGATATAAAGTTATAGATGTTCTCGAACTTACATGTGTTCCTTCGTTTAAACTCACATATACACTCAGTATACACTCATATATACACTCATATACACACTCGTATATACGCTTATGTATACACGTATTGACGTGTGTAGAGACGCCGATCTGTGATGCGTGCAGCGCTAGCTCGTCGCATTCTGCAGAAACCCGTGGAGATTATCGTCGGCGAGAAGGGCCGAACGGCAGCGAATGTCCAGCAGTACGTGGAAGTCATGGACGAGGAGAGAAAGTTCTTCAGGTACGCCTTTGCGCCGTTCAGCGCTTCTCCGGTCATTTTCACACGCTCAGACTCACCACACTTCCTAAATAGACATGCAAATATTCCTGCAAATGAAAAAAATATATTTATATGTGTATCTAAGTGATGCGTGGATGTGCTGGAGATGTGTGCTCGGCCTCATGAGGCACGTCTGGCCCACTGGTTTGTTTGTTTTTTTGTCATCATATCCCATCAACGATGAATGTGATGTGATTCACGTAACGTAGAAGATTAAGCTGCGTTACCTTCTTATTGCTTGGGACCGAAAACCCTGTCTTACCTAGCGCAAAGGGGCTGTCGTCTCTTTGCGTTGGCGCCTTCGAACTGTTTCTTTCCCTGTCTTGGATTTATCTTGGTTTCTCTTGCTCTCCTGGCCCTCTCTGTCGGCGGTTTCTGTGAATCCATGACTTTCCTCGACTGCGTGGTCCTGCGTCGCTGCTCGTTCGCAGATTACTGCAGCTTCTCGGAGAGTGGCAAGAACACGGTTCGGTTATCATTTTCGTCAATCGCCAAGTCGAGGCCGATGAACTCTTCACGGAACTCCTCAAGGTGAGCTCGTCTTCTGTCCCTCGCCACTCTGTCGTCCGTGTTTTTTTTATTGCATTTCGTGTTGCACGACCTCTCTCTTCGGCCTGTCGCCGTGTCTCTCTCCCCTCGTCTCGTGATGCCTTGCCGCCTGCCGGCCCAGACGCGCCTTCTCCATCGCTGCTCTCCCCGTCAACTCTCTCTTGTTTCTTCTTCACGTTCTTCGATACCGCGCGGCGCCGTGTGTGTCTGCATGCAGTATGGCTACCAAGCCGCGACGCTTCACGGTGGCCAGGACCAAACAGATCGCGAATTCACAATTCAAGAGTTCCAGGTGCGTCTTTTTATCCGGATCGGAAAAGAGAACGAAGCCCTTCCGACCTGCACAGCTTCGCCCGCCAACCTGTCTAGACGCAGCAGTACGCAAACCACACAGATATACCCATGTAGACATACATATGCAGACATACATCTTTATACATACACACATACACATATACCTACATAAATATATATATATATATATATATATTCATATAGATTTTTACAACGTGCATATATATATATATATATATATATATATATATATATATTTGTCAGTGAATAGGATGAGATGCGAGCGGTATGATTTTTTCAGGACGGCGTGCGCACCCTGTTGATTGCGACGAGCGTGGCGGCTCGTGGTTTGGATTGCCAGCGTTGCGTGTTGGTGATCAACATGACTTGTCCGAACCACATCGAGGATTACGTCCACCGCATTGGGCGAACCGGACGCGCAGGCCGCATCGGCGTTGCTTACACTTTCTTGACGAAGGACGACGCCGACAAAGCTGATGATCTGGAAAAGGTACGCCGAGGTCGAGCGCTGACTCCGACGCAAAGCAGGGTGCAGTAAGACCAACCGTCTTGTGGCAAAAAAAACGGCTCTGTGCTCTCCGGGACACCGGCATACACACACATATTATATATATATATATATATATGTATATATATATATATATATATATATGTATTTGTATTTGTGTACATGTGTGTGTGCATGCATGCGAAACTGTGTATATCTTTGTGAAGCGAGATCCAGATCGATGCCTACATCTAAATGTGTGTTTATCTTTTTATGTATCGGTCTCTGTCTATACCTGTCTATATATGCATCTGTGTGTACACACTTGTGCACGGGCTCCCGCGCTTCCAGTTTTGCCTGCGTTGTCTGTTGCGTCTTTGCTTTCCCCGGCAGTGTTGTCCGTTTGTCGCTTCGTTGTCCCTGTCGATCTGCGTGTCTTCTTCCGTTGTTCCTCTGTCTTTTTAGGCGCTTACGCAGTCGGGGCAGCCGGTCCCTCAGGCGCTTTCCGATTTGTCGTCGCAGTACAAGCAGGAGTGCAATTTGGGGTTGCACGAGAAGAAGAAAGGAGGCGGTTTCGGCGGTCGCGGCTTCTCGTTTTCTGCCTCGGAAAAGAGCCGGCAGCAGCGCGAGCGCCAACAAGCCAAGAAGGAGCTCGGCATCGAGAAGGACGGCGAGGACGAAGAGTTCTTCGACTCGGATCTTCTCGCACCGGACGACGTTCTCGGGCCGTCGGCGGACCGCAGCGAGGATTCGGGAGTCCGAGGTCCGCCCGCCGCGGGCTTAGATCCAGTCACGGGGTTGCCGGTGAATTTCAACGCCTCCGACGTTCTCAAATCCTTTTCCGATGGAAATTCGCTGCAGTCAGCCGTCGCCGAGGCCGCGGCCAAGGCAGCCGCTCTCGCGCAGAGACAAGCTGCCTCTTTCGGCACGGGCGTGGCGAACTCCGAAGGCGCGGAGCGCGCGCGGGCCGTCGCCGAGTTGCTCAGGTGAGAAGGGATCCCGCGAAAAGGAAACGGAATCCAGGAAGCAAAAGCGAGAAGCAGGAGCAGTCGAGATGAACAGAGGAAAGGAGAGAACGCGAAAAAGACAGAGAGAGGGGATGAGGAGTTTCTTTAGAGGGAAGGGCGCGCTGCAGAAAGTGGAAGAGAAAAGAGGAAGCCCGCGAGTCTTAGGATGTTTCCTCTCGCGTCTCGATTCGGAGGAACGCGGTCGTTTTGTCCTGTCTAACGGTCTTTTCGACGGAGGAACTAAAAGGAAAGAGTCCAGCCTGGACTTTATAAAGTGCTTGGTTCCGTTTGAAGTAGTTAAACGTGTGTATGGACAACACGTGTCTTTTAGTTGACAGCTTTGGGCGTTTCATCGCGTTCGACACACCTGAATACATTTCCTCTTGTTTCCGACCGTTTTCTCTCCATTTCTCTCTGCGCTTTCTGGGTCGACCCGTTCTCGCGTGCGTTTCGCCCTTTGCTTTTTCGACGCGCAGCCGGGGTGTCCGTGTCTCGTTCGTTTTTCGCAGGCGCCAAGATGAAGAGAAGCTGCGGTCAGTCGTACCGCCTCCACCACCTCCAGGCGCACCCTTGGCGCCGGCTGCTGCAGGCGACACATCGACGTTGTCGATCCCTCAGCAGGTATTCGAGAGGGGAATGGGTTTCTTCGCGCCTCTCAGTGACTCTTTCCGAAGCGGAAAAAGACAGGTTTCTTCCCCTTCACGCGTCTGCCTTCCTCTGTGTCTGTCTCCTCTCTCCTGCTTCGCCCTTGTCTCCGTCGACACCCGCTTGGGTCTCCGTATTCGTTCGCTCATCTCGCATCCTCTCGCTTTTTCTCGCATCCTCTCGCCTTTTCTCGTCTTGGAACCTTCCCCTTTTTCTCTCACCTCGCACCTTTCCCTTGTTCTCGCCTTCGGACCTTTCCCGTTTTCTCTCACCTCGCATTCTCTCGCTTTGCTCACCGTTCCCTTTCCCTGACCTGCCTCGTTTTCCACCTTAATCTCGCGTTTTTGTTCGTAGGCGGAGCGTATGGCCCAGAACGCCGTGCAGCACATTGTGGATCCCATCGAGCGCGCCAGGCACTTTGCCGCAGTCAAGCAGTCGCTGACAAACTACCTGACTTCGAGCCGAGCCTCGGCGGCCGCTGGAGCCGCGACCGCCTCGACGACCGGTCTCACGCCGAGTCAGCATCAGCAACAGCTCGCCGTGGCGGCTGCGGCGGCGACCGCGGCGGCTGCGGCTGCGGGCGGCGGAGACGAAGTCGCTGAGGCGGCTACTCAGGCTCTGGAACTCTTGAAGAGTGGATCACAAAGTCTCACGGCCTCCATGGCCCTCCAGGCAAACCTCGCGAAACTGCGAAATATGTCGGTAAGACAAGCACCCCCTATCGATCCTCGTGGCTTCCGTGGAGTGCTGCGTTCATCTGTATATCTATATATACTGATATACATCTGTGCATATAGGGAAAGATGGTCACGGTTCTAAACATGTACAGGGATATATAGACAAATGCACATGCATCTATATTGACTCATGTGTATTTATATAAATGTATCGCTAGGTGTATTTGTCAGAGAATGTGGAAGAGGGAAGTCTGAGAGAGACGGCTGTGGTGGCGGGGAGGTGTCTCAGTTTCTTTGTTCATTTGTTTGTCTGTTTTCTGCAAATGCGTCGCTTGCCCGCGACCGCCTTCCTTCTCAGAGCCAAACAGCTCAGAGTGTGGCGGCGGCCTTGGCGGTTTTGTCTCCGGCGAATGCAACGCTTGGCAAGATCCGCGGCCTCAGTGAACGCGGGTACAAATGTCCCAACACCGGGAACTTCGTGGATGAATTCGAAATCAACGACTACCCGCAGATTGCGAGATACAAGTTCACGCAGAGAGTAAGACCAACACCAACCGGCGACACGACAGCGCAGACACACAATCTCCTTATATTTCTTCACGGGTGTATTCGTCTGTATCTGTAGGTGTAAAAATGCATGCTTCTGTGAATTTTATAGTTTGAAGACGTTAGTGGAGGGAGTTGAAAGTGTCGAACCGACCTTTTGCTGGCAAGAAACGTGGGTTTTCTGGGGAGGTAGGAGGGAGAACGAGATTGGTTGATGAGAACTGAAGTAGCCTTTTCCGCTGAAATTTTCCAGGGCTACTCCTTCAACGGCTGGCGTGTAGCTAGAGCGAGACAGAAGGGAGGTGAAAGCCAGAGCGGACCCGCCAGGTCCATATACAACTCGATCGGGATGTGCACATCTAGCGTTTTTTTGGACGAGGCAATCGTGCATGTGAAGCGGTTTTTCTTGCGTTCTTTATCTACGCATTGGCCCAAGACTCTTATAGCGATTTCCGGTGGAATGTGCTGCTCCCCTTGGCTCCGCTTCCCGGTTCGCTTTCTTGTCTCTCTACTTTCCCTGCATGCTGCCGCATTCACTGCTCTTTGGGGCGGTGTTCTTCAGGATGTGCTCAACCGGCTGATGGAGGAGACGGGTGCAGTCCTCTACGTGAAAGGCCAGCACGTGGAGCCGAAAGAAAAACACAAAATCAAACTCGCCCCGGGAGCGAAATACCTGCACGTGGAGATCATCGGCGCGACTCCGATCATTGTCCAGCGTGCAAGGTAAAAAACGGGCGAGAGATGGGAAGGTGCATGCGGCGTCGATTCTCTCTGGTCCCTGTATATTCTTCGGAGCCATGAACGGGTGCCGACAAAAAGGAGTCCAAAGTTGCGGCGTTTCTTGCCTGCTGATTTTTCCCGTTCTCCATCCGCGACCGCTCAAGAGACCAAACTTGTTTTGTTTGCCGTGTGCTTTGTCTGCCTTCTCTGTCGGATTTTTCTCTCTCTGAGCGACTCGGCTCATCCGCGCGCGCTCTTCTGTCTGTGCCGCTGTCTTCAGGAATGAATGCCGACAGTTGCTGGAGGCGCTGGCTGTGCGGTCGTTGAACACAAGCAACACACAGACGGCGCGAGCTATCACCGGCCGTTACAACATTTGGAGTTAGAAAGGAAACTCGCAAGGTGCCGGGTTCTGTGCAGGGAGAGAAATCGGAGCGATAGTTTGCCAAACGCTCCGCAAGAGACCGATGTTGGGCCAAGCACAAGGTCACAGACGCCATGTCAGAGATGATCCTCGCGGCGCTCCAGTTCTCCTCTCAGTGTCAGTCTGTCTCTTAGACACGATGGAGGGATTCATATACATAAATACAACCATATATACAGATATATGCATATATATATATATATATATATATATATATGCACATGTAGGTAGATACGTGTGCATATGTGTGTAACGATCTATTTAGTGTATGGATGTGCATGTCTACCGCGTCGTGTGGGAGGAATGATAGGAATTTCGAAAAAGTCGAACGCTTTGAGAAATCCAGCGACTGCGTGTGGTCTTGTCTGTTTTTGCTTTCGTTTCCCTTCACGAAAAAACGCTTTTTGGGGCAAGGATAAACGACGCAGGTTGGCGCCGTCCGTGTGGCCGGGGTCGTGACCCTTCTTGCAAGCTAGCAAGGTGAAATGTAGTCCGCTATCTGTCCTTCATTGACTCGCAACATAATGCGTGTCAAACCTCTCGTCTTTTTTCTCTTCCAGTGCTCTTTCTTCTGTCTACGCTTTTCTCTGCCTCCTCTCGGCATCCCTCCTCCGTGGTTTATCTCTGTGCTCCTCTTTTGTCTCGGACTGCTTCCCGCCACTTGGCTACTCGCCACTTGATTCTTTTTCACCACTCGAGCGCCCGCAACTCGGGGCAGCGCTGGACTGTGGAAAACTCGGACGAGAAACTGTGAGGAAAACAGAGGAAAACTCAAGATGCATTAGACAATTGTCCGCTTGCACAGGTTTTAGTTGTTGAGAACCCAGCGGTGAAGATTTTGACAATCTAAAGTTGGCAAGCTTCGGATTATGGTGTCGATGCGCGAGTGTTGAGACACAGGCACACTCCATTGAAGCTGTGACAATCTAATTCAGGCGGTCAGGAGATTCAGGCTGAGCGTAGAAAACGATGTAAAACACGAACTGCCAAACTCGAAACTAATGCTGGCGGCATTTACTTCTTGTGCCAATTGAACTGAGGGAGAAATCTCAGCCGTCTCGTCTCTCTCGTTCGCCGTTCCTATGTTTTCCTTCCACGTCTTTCCTGTTGTCTCGGTCCCCAAGTGGGCACAATGTGGAGTAGACGAGCAAATATCTGATTCCCCCGAGAAGGCGAACGAACACAGGTTAATCGTACAGCAACAAGAAAGTGGAAAGGATACCTCGACGGAAAAGGGCCGACTTTGGAAACAAGTGAGATTTGATAGTCTTCTTTGAAGCTGAAACGTTCTGCAACGAAAACGACACGTGATGGCCCGGTATGCATCCTCAAGCAGCGAGCACTGACAAAAGCGATTCAGGATTTCTACAGGTCTACAGAAGCAAGATGGCCGCTCTCGTACAAACACGACCGGGCCAAAGAGGCGTGCGAAAGCAGCGTCCAGTCTGCAAATATCGCTCGATGTGTTACGCAAGGCGCCTCCTGTCTGTCATCTTTCCCTGGTTTATGTCTTCTCGACCTGTATAGAAGGATCCCAGTTTTGTGAACAAACACATTGTTAGGCATGCGACTGAAACAACCCAGCGAGTAGCGTCTCGTCTGCCCAGAAAAACGGATAGGGGCATTCTCGTACAATCTTTTCCCATGTTTTTTGGGAATTTCGTGGTGTCGCAAAGGCGAGGTCTTTGTCAAAGGCGCACTCACTCGTTCTTGTCACTTTTGTACATGTTGGTAGTGGCTTTTTCATCAACGTCTTGTCACGTGTTAGTCTTGTCACCTCTCAACCGGGAAAAAGCCTGTGGTAACATTGTCCGAGTTCCAGTTGTGTACGCGTTTTTGCTGAGGTTCGCCTTCTCTGTTCCCCAAAACACACTTTTCGTTCCAGTGACCTATCGGTCTACACGTGTTTCAACGTGCATTGCCGTTTTGTGAAGAACGGCCACCATACAGTTCCGGATGAATGCGTCTTAGTAGCAAACAGACCTCAAGACAGAGTTTTTGTGCGTTGTTGAGGTACCTATACAGACATACCCACCTGTGAGTTCCTTGTTTACACAAGCAGACCCACAGCCTCCTCAGCTTGAATTTTCCTTGCAGCTTTCCATCTCGTTTCCCCCGTCGTTTGTTCTCGTTCTTACCATGGCTCGTAGTAGCTCCGTGACTGCCGCCCTGTTGTGTGCGCGTTCCCGATTCCGCTCGCCCACGTTTGGACGGGAACGTGACACAAGAAAGGAGCTTTTGCCAGAAACAAGAGTCTCCACAGGCTCTCCCAATGCTTCTTCAGTCTCATCTGGAACCAATGAAACATCGCTGGTGGCTACTCCGACGGCATGTAGAAACTCGACCCCGGGCGGTGAACCCATTCCTTCACATGCAAGTGCCATGTTTTCAAAGCAGGATCCACCTCCCCGATCTTCCTCCAGATCAACTAGTTGGTTTCCATTTCGTCATAAGGAAAAGATTCCGTGTGCCAAGGCAATTACAGAAAGTTCCGCTGACACAAACCTAGAAACTCCTTACCCATTTCCCGACAGCACAGGACGGACACCGTCGAACGGTCGCCTCAGCCGCCTTCCACGCGGTCGCCCATTCTCAGCCAAGACAACGAGCGACAAAAGGACTTCTTCGTTGTCTTCTGTCCCTGTGTCGTCTCCGTCCAGGTGTTTGGAGTTCGACGGAAGCGGAAGCATCGCTTCTGGGAAGCACGGTGGTGGTGTCAGCGAGCGGCCAGAAGCGCTCTCCCCGAATCGCGGCCGAGAAGCCCAGAGCCTCTTTTCTCTTCGGTATCGCTTAGCCAGGAAGCGGCAGAACAGTTCTGGTCACCTAGGAGAAACGAGACAGTCAGACATGAGATGCAGCAATACGGCACAGGAAGAAAGGGGGGCATTCCGCGAGGAAAACCGTAGTAGAGGTCGTAGCTTTAGTAGCAATACGAGAGAGGCTGCAGTGCAGCCGCAGTGTGCGCAATTCTCGAAGACAGTAGGACGAGATTCTGTAAATCTTTCTCCAGCAGACGGCGACACGGATGACCTGGAGCAAAGCAGCCCATCCGCCGCAAACAATGTCCAAGTTTCTCCCTCTTTGCGCGCGGAAGCAGCGACGGCAGGAAGTGACGACCAACGCGGGGCACATTGCGTGTTCTCATCAGGCGTCGATCCCCCCCAACCGGAGAGGAACGTTGAAAACTCAGAGTCGTCAGAGAAAGAAGGCGGCAGGAAAACGCAAGAGGAAACAACTGCGAGGCAGAGCCTGAAAACGCACGACTCCTTGGTTACGGAAAAAGTCGTGGAACTAAAAGAGGAATATGACTGCGTCCCTTATCGACCCGATCCATACGTGAAGCTGCGTTCAACTCGCAGTTCGATCACACACAAGCAGATCTCTCAAGTTCGCGCGGAGAGAAGAAAAAGTTGCATCCTGCGGCCGATGCCGCTGAGAAGAAACCAGTTTCCGTCTGCGAGTAGGCCGGAAACCAGGAGAAAGAGAGAGGGGAAAACAGCCTTTAGCTCAGAAGCAAACGAGAACAAGCACAGCTTCCATTCCCACAACAGCGTTGAGAGAGACACGGCAGAAAGGGTACCAGAGGCCAAGGGAGGCTGGTATCCCGATGCAAAAGACACGGTTTTCTGTGAAAAAGGAAAACAGAAGACGGAGACCGGCAGAAAACGAACACCAGCAAAAGAAGCATCGCGAAAAGTTGACACGGAAGGTTCGGGATCTACTGCAAAACGGAGCAGTCAGTTGCCTAGCGTTCCTTGTGTTGTCCGAGAAGAGGCAACAGAAACCGACACGCGTACCAACGGCGACATGGGCCACCGTCGCAAGCAAACAGAGGGAGAAAACGAAGGCGGTGTATGGGAAAGGGATCTGTGGAGCATTTCTGCCCTCTCGGAAGCGAGGAAGACACGGGAACTGCCCTACGAAGAAGTCGAACAGACGACCGAGAGCTCCTCAGAGAGCCGTGGTTATAACGGGACCGGTGTAGATGAAAGTGTTACACATTACGGCGACGCTATGCGGTCAACTGATGCCGGCTCGGTCAAGGCTGCCAAGTGCCGATATCCGGATTCAAATGTTTCTTCGCCTGAGACTCCGACAAAAAGCCAAGCTCTTCGCGAATTTCCGGTCTACGGGCCTTGCCGAGACCATGCACCGACACAGCCGAAGCGGGCGTTATCCCGTGGAAGAAACGAGTACGAACAAAGAAAATGGAGTCACCCGCAAGCTCTGTAAGTTCACACGCCATATCTATTTGTCTGCATCTAATCCTAAGTATGCAAGTCTAAGTATATATATATATATATATATACATATGGATACATATGCAAATCTGCGTCTGCATCTGCATGGAAGACGAGGTAGAGCACGAGTTTTAGCGCCACACTTTCTTCGTACTGTACGGTAGAAATGCGAATCTCTGCGTGTATCGAAGTCCATCACTATAAACATTTATTTCTGGCATTGTACCTCGTCTCTTTCACTTTGGTTATATTTTTCCCCGATACCAAACTACGTGCTTCTTTTTTAAAGTTGTTGCCCGACCTACTTCCGGCAGCTCACGTGAGTATTATGCTTATGCACGGACGGCGAGAGGCATATGTGAAGTACTCCTCATGACCAGATTTGCTGCCCCGGTCTCCGTATTCTCCATGTTCTCGATCGTTCCCGAGCCTTGCAATAGACTTTCCACATTCATCGCGAAAAGCGCAATAAAATCATTTTGTCCATATCCCAACGTGCCGTCTCTCAGATCCTGCGTCTTTTTCTGCGTATGTTTCATGTAATTTTTCCAGCCCCTACATATATTTATCTGTACGCATTCTTTTCTTTTCTGCCTTCTCCCGCGCCTTTCTTTACTGTGCCTGTTCCCCTGACCGTAAACCGTCGCTTTATCTTTGGTCCAACGTCTTTTCTGTCCTCACTTCTCCGATGCGTTGCTCTCTGCAGCGCACGCAGCGCCTCTCCGTCAACTGTCTCTCCCGTGGCCATCTACCGCCTTCCAGCTCCAGCGCAAAGACTGGCGACGTCCTTCCTTTCTAATCGCGACAAATTTTTTTCGATGTTGCCCTTTGCGGAGGCAGTCCCATCTAGAGCGGAGAGATCCGACACGTTTGGAGTGGCACGAGGCGGGCCACGCGCGCCAGCGAGCGCGTTTTGTGGGCTCGAGAGGTCGGAATGGACACATCCCAAGACAGCCGCTGTGGAGGAAAGGACAAGGAGAAAAATGCTCGCTCTTGAAGCCTCAAAACAGGCGCAACACTGAGCGGGTTTGGACTGTCAGCGCCATCCAGCAGGCGACGAACGTGAAGCCGCCGGTGGAGCGTGACAAACAAACCTAACGCACCGGCGGTCTCCCGCGCTTTAGAAAAGCGTGTACATATTCATACAAACAGCTGATATGTATATATATACATACATAGTTTGGTTTTTTGAGTCGTTCTCGTGTTTGACTCATGTTACGTAGCAGAGGTCCCTCTCTTTACGCATGCACTGATCTGTAGGCAGAGGCCTATACGTTATTCCGCGGCGTTGGATGTGCACAGAGAATGGGGAATCTGTGGTATCAAGACCGTAGAGACAAAAAAGTGCTGTGCTGTCATTTCTGGAAAGCAAGGACGTGTAGTCACTGTGAGACCGGCCCAGTTGTGTCACATGACTTTTATCCGGGATTTTGACCGGTGGAAGGAAGCGTGATTCACTGCGTTGTTGCGGTCGTGCATACGCACATTCAGCGTTTCCTTTTCATGGCCCAGAATTCGTCTTTTCTGGCAAATGTCGACGCATTTCTCTCGCGCTCTCGGGATGCCTGACAAAGACAACCGCCCGAAAAGCCTAGCCCTCGGTTCGCCAACGATTGCCACTCCTGAGTGTTCATAAATCCTACCCTACACAAATATATCCACATATATATATATATATATATATATATATATATATATATGTATATATAAATACAAATATTTACATATATGCAGATATATAAATGGTTATACCCTTATTATAGGGCTTACTGGAATATCACCATTCCCCCTTCATCGTTTTCGCATCTTCAGTTCACGGACATCAATATATCTGCTAGGCGCACAACAAAAGAAAAGTGTTGAAAAAGTGTGACGGAGAGATGGACCTATATCGCTATCTGTCACTGTATCACGCCGTTTTTCTTGTGCTTCACTTCTCTCTGGTTCTGGGCTAGATCCTCAGAGCTTCTGTTCATCGGTAGCAGCCTGGATTGGTCCACTGACTCCAATTCTAGCCATGTTTTGTTGACGCATCAACATTCCAGTGATAATATATACTGAGTGATTGCCGACTAGCGGCTAATTGTCAATCAAACATGCGAATTTTAGTAATCCGACAGTACGCAACTCTACACGCCTGCATAACATTTTGCCAAGTAAGCAGAACCGCATGGGCGCTGCCGGAGTGCGGCCTTTGTGTTTCCGGAATTCGCTGATTCTCGCAGTTTCAATTCTCAACAGGATGCACGGAAACTTGAACAACACGCTGTAAGCGCAAGAGACACACGAATGGCTTATCGCGCGACGCCAAGGAAAAGAGTCAGCATCCCTCGTATTTCTCGCACTGTTTCCACACAACATCTCCACGGCCAAGAGCCCGAAAAACACATTTACCAAAAAACACAATGGAAGGACGCGTCACAGAAAAAACAGCGCAACCTAGAACGCCCACAGACAGCGCTTGTGCTGCCCTTCACGGAGCTGTGCACGCAGACCACAGACTCACCCAGACGCGTCTCCGTCGGGAAACATCCCGACTGTCCGCTCTTGACACACGGAAGTTTTTGTACGAGAAAGACACTCGTTTTGCACTCATGAACACGAAACACGCCGCGTGTTCCAAGCCTCTCCTGTTCCCCCTCCACGTCAGACCGCACGGGAAACGAGATTCACGACTACATCAAGGTACGCATATACACAACTGAATGTTTATATATATATATATATATATATATATATATGCATTTAAATGCATACGATTTTGTACGATTCTTCTGCGTCACCACTGTCTCAACTTTTCTAGGACAGCGCCAAAGAACTGCTTCCAGGAATGAGACTGCGTTACACACGCCCGCTGTGTATGGACGGCAGACGGCCACGATCAGAACATGGAAAGCACAATTACCCAGACAGATCGACAAACGGGGGGAAGGAAAAGTAGCAGTCGAACTGAGAAACGAAAAACAGTAAGGACGCCAGACGACTCGGTCAAAAAAACCCCTTTGAACCAAGTGCTGACACGGAAACACGCAAGTCTTTCGGATGAACTTGGGGAAACTGCATGCAAAAAACATTCCTGCACATTGGTACATAAACATTGATAGGCACAGAGCTCCAAAAGTCGGTGTGTCCAGTCGAGAAGAGAAGCGAAGATACGAACGAGTTCTTCATTAAGGCCTGGGAAAGTGGTCCTAGTCCTTGCGAGGACAGGCCCAAAGACACTTTTAACCGCGTGACTTCTTGTTCATTTCCTCTTCTTTTTCCTGCGTTCTTCGTTGTCGTCAGAATCCTCAGTTCGCCGTTTCCGGTCCTCTGTGCAGAGCCAAGAACAAAGGGAGAAATGCACTTGCTAGAAGAAGTTGCCGGCGTCAACCGTTTTCTGAAGAAACATCGCTCCTCGCATCCCTGTTTCCCCCTTCACGCGCGCCCAACACAAATCACTTTTTCACGACTGCACAGATATCTCCACACATGCATCCACAGATAAATAAACATACACATATCTGTATGTATAAATATATATATATATATATATATATGGATAGATGTATTTATTTGTATGTGTTGGCACCATCCTACTCGTGTGGAGAAGCACCTCCAATCACATCTACGGACATATCTCGATAGGGGTCTGTCTCTTTTACAGCATGTCCCCCTTTGTGCAGGACTCTCGTTTACCCTTCTTTGCGCGTTCTTCCAGTTCATCCCAACTGAGGCCTTCTTCTTCATCTGACGAGACGTCGTTGTATTCTTCATCTTCGTCGCTTTCGTCTGCAAGAGACTCATCGTCGTCGCTGTCGCTCGAGTCTTCTTCCGAGGATCCCTCCCCCCCGTCTTCCTCTTCCTCTCCGCTCCCTTCATTGTATTCACTCTGCAAGAAAAGAAAAACGCTCGTTACAATGCCATACACCCAACCGCTTCACACCTAATAGCTCGACGAGCCATGCAACTCCTTACACAGGTAGATCTCTATCTCTAAGCAAAGCTAGAAATGCGTGGCTTTTCTTCAAGATCGCCACCCACAAGCGCTGTGCATGGCGGCATCCGCATTTTTGGTGAGCCTGCATGCACGCGTTGGCATGTGAAGAAAAAATCTGGCTGGGCACTCCTTGACAGCGATGTTGGGTCTTCACACATCCTCTCCTGTTTGAGAGGTAAGCGTCGCTCCTTCGCCTACCTCGCTGCCCGATTCGGCGTATTCCTCGTCGTCATCGTCTTCGTCGGTGTCGCCCTCTTCCCCAGAGGGACTGTCGTCTCCGAGGAACATTTCGAAGCCTCCCGCCTCGACGAAGCCGTGCGGATCATCGCGGATTTGCTTCAAAATCGCATTCCAGTTCAAGTTCTGTTTGCCCTCGTACCAGACAATCTCCAGTTCGTTTAACCACCTCTGAGACAGAGAAGCCGGAAGGAAACGCGGACGAGAATACACCCGTCAGCGAGAACTAGAGCAGAGAAGACGCCTGTCTGCGGTGCCAGAAGGACGAGAACGCGACAACGGAAAGGAAAAGAACGACTTCCGGCGACAGAGAGACAAGGACGCTCACCTTCAAGTTGTCCAGGAACTCAATCGGAACCAAGTCAATCCGCTTAACTGGCTTTGTGTAGTCCTGCAAAGGAAAGAATCCGGGCAAAAACACAGCCCACCCCCCCGCGACTCTGATGAACCTTTTTCGATCCCTCGCTTTCTCGCCGTCAACAACGAAAATACGAAGCACATGGAGACTACACACACGCCAACCTCTCTCACAACGGCCATACACGGTTGTACCTGGGGGAGACTCTACACACGCATGCATCTATATTTACATATAACAGTATACATGTGCACATATATGCATATATATAAAGATCGAGATAACAGATATCTGGGGAAGTTGCTGTTGTGCTTGCACTAGCGTAGGGTGAGCAAGCGGCATCTCTTTTTGGCGGGAGTAAATTTGAGACTTCCGCAGGGGAGACGTTCTCCACCTCGCGTGTCAGAACGCCCGCACTTTCGTGAGCGTGTGTCTCTATCTCCAGAAATCGGCCTTGCTATGCGTCTGTCGGTGAACGTGCCTGCGCGTTTTTCGCACCTGGAAGACGAAGATGACGTCGAAGTTCCGCAGACCGTGGGCGACGCGCTCGAAACTGACGAGTTCGATGTCTTCGAGGGGAAGCACGAACGGCGGCCATTCGATCAAGTGGACGAGGCAGTTTGCAGTCGGGAGGATTTCCACGTTGCTCTTCATCGGCACACCAGTGAAGCGGAGCTCTCTGCGGAGACGGCAAACCTCAGAAAAGAGCGGAAGAGATTCCGAGAATGCGAAAAAGAGATTCCGAAAACACTCCCATGTGCGATGTCGATACAGGCCCTCTCACCCGACTCGAGACGCCTTCTCGGTTCTTGCGCACACGCACCTGTAAGGCAGATCGAACTCAACCTTTGCGATGTCTTCTACCTGCTGGACAAAGCGCTTGAATTCGTTGTTCAATTTCCTCTTGAGTTCTCTCTCGCGCATCTCGTCCTGCGTCTCATCTGGGTCGTGGAAAGATCGACTGAAGCACGGACACACGCATGCAAGAAAATAAGCAGCCGTGAGATACGCGCGGGTGTCGCCGCGCCAAAAGATCGAAAGGCGAGGCCGTTGCCAGGGGCGGGGCAAAACGGGCGCCCCGCAAACTTGTGGAAAAGGAAGCGAACGGCCATCTTCTCGACTCGCGCGAGAACCTTTCCCTCTCACTGCGACAGGCAGATGCATCTGCAGGTGTTTGTCTCCATGTTAAACCCTTCACTGCATGCACATATGCTCACGTATCAACATATATACATGCGTCGCTGTGTGGAGATTTACGCAGTACGTGTAGGTGAAGAGACGCGTGCATGTAGCTTTATGACTATACACGAAGGCATTGGTAGATGCATGCATGTATGTGTGTATTAATAAATGTAGGTGCGCCTGCAAGGGTATTTCGGCGGTTGACGTATTTGATTTCTCGTCTCACTTCCGGCGATTGTCAAGGTCGTCCGTTTGTGTGCCCGCCTCTGTGTAGAACTGAACGTCCTGCGTACGTTTCTTGCCCACCATGATCGCAGACTGACGCAGCGAAAGACAGAGACAGAACGGCTTTGTCGGAAGGCGAGGCCCGAGCGCAGGAAACCGGGGACGGCGACTCTCGAGCTAGCAATAGACTGCTGGAATGCGGACTGTAGCCACAGCGATCCTTGACGCGTCCCGCTCCCCCCAAACACACACACGTAGTGCATAAACCCAGTCCACGGACATGTCTACCGGCATCGACACAGATATATCAATATCTCTGTGTGTGCACCTCTCCGCAGATCACACCGGACACGCCACGACGAACCTACGGTCGTCCCCCTTCACCCCCCGCACCTGATCCCGCAGTTCCATATATATATATATATATATATATATATATAAATTATATATACATGTATATAAATTATATATATATATACATATATAAATTATATATATACATGTATATATATATATATATATACATATATAAATTATATATATACATAGACCAGTAAACAGAAACACGCAGACTCCGACGTCCATACATCGGTGCAAAAGTGCACGTGTATCGGATGCGGTTGTCTGCGACGGGAGGCGCACCTTGAGGTGGAAGTGGATGAGGACAATGAGCTCGCGTTCGCAAGGCTGGAACATGGCGTGTTTGATGTTGCTATACGTGATGTCGACCTGGTCAATTTGCCCGCGAGTGTTGACAGTGAATCTGAAGAAACGGGGGGAGACAAACGAAGTTTTACTGTCCCGAAACAACAGAGGGCCGGCTCTGCTCAGGAAGCCAGAGGCAACACAAAAATCTCGGCGAGAGCGGGCGTGTTACCGCACTTCCCCGCTCGCGTTCCTCACTTGCGTTCCTCGCTCGCGTTCCTCGCTCGCATTCCCCGCTGTCTCTCCACTGCGCCTTTTTTTAGGCCTTCTTCACTGTTCCGGATCGGGGTGGATCCCCTCGGCTCTGGGCTTTCCCAGTTCTACGCGTGAGAAGACCGTTAGTTGCCGATGCATGCATCTCCCTGGAGGACGCTGGACGTCGAGCTTCGCTCGCGCACATCCGCCTCCCTCCCCTCTCTGCATGCGCGTTAGGTCTTTTGTTCACTTTCGCACTGTCTCCTCACCGAAGGCCGTTGGTGTGGGCCTCGAGGGAACCGATGAGCTTGCGCATCCCGGGGGCGATGTTTGGGCGAATCATCAAATCTTTCAACAGGACGCGCCGCCCAGTGCGATTGAGAATCAACTTGTCTTGCTCCATCATCTCCCCCGCAACATCGTCCTCCAGAGCCTTCTGCTTCACCCGCTTCAGCTGCTCTTTGATCGTCCTAAAGATCGCTGGACAATCAAAAGGAGACACACGGAAACACACGCATCAGCAGAGACGCCTATCGCTACGCGCAAAAGGAGACACAGAGAGGTTGTGACTGTACTAAGGCGACGAGGTTGACTGGGTGCGGGGAGTGAGAGGAGCTGGGGTTGAAAAAAGCATCCTTTTGCGGTGTCGCGTACTTTGCAGGTGCCTGCCGTCTTCGCTTTTGAACATCAGTTCCTTGATGAAAACGGTGTCTGGCTTTCCGGAGAGGTCCGGCAGGGGGTTCTCTTCGCCTTTCAGCGTCAGCGTTTGACTCCCAGGCACTTGGAAGTTAATTCGCAGCACGAAGAACGGCGACCGATTCTTGCCGGAAACCGACAAGGAACTCCCCGACGAGTCGCCCTGTGCCTCGCTGCACGTCACGTTCTTCACGGTCGACAAATGGAAAGGGAGGTGAGACCCGTGGATAGGAACCAAAAGCGACTCGGACTTGAAGTCCACATACAGCTGAGGGAGAAGAAAAGAAGTGCACACAAAGAGAAACAGAGCGAGAGAGTGACAAAGAGAAAAAGAGAGAGAAAGAGAAAGAAAGAGAGGGAAATAAAAAGAGAGAAAAAGATAAAAATGGATGGCATCGAACCAGGGCGCGGAGGCGCGCATGACCTAAAAGACTGACAAAGTCGTCTCCACCAAGCAGAGGCCTGAGGATCTCGAACCGTCACACCGGCGCTTTCGAGGGAAGTTCGCACGCTCGAAGACACAAGGCGAAGCTGACTGCGCCATGAGAGCTTGAGGCACGGACCTTTTGTCGAGCGAAAAAAAACGCGAGAGACATATTGCGGGACTCAACAGACACACATCGAAAGCAAAGTGGAGGAAGCACGGGAAAAAACCGGGAGTAAGGAAGGGTTTAACGCGATAACGCGATGCGTTTAGAAGACGAAAAACGCGTTTCTTACTTTGTTTGCTTTGAGATCCCGGGGGAAACCTTCAGGGCCCGAGAAACACTTGATGTCTTCCATTTTTTTCCCTTCTTTCTTCTTCCTCTCCAGGCCCGCGCCATCCTTTTCGTTGTCGAAGCGCAGCCGCAGTTGCTCAGACTTCTTCTTCCTCAGCTGTCTCTGTCGCTCGTCTCTCTCTTCGGCCTCCTGCTGCGCAGTCGCAGCTTGAGACCCAGTCCGCCGCCGGAGTCTGTTGCGGGAGAAACGTTCACAAAAAAGGGAACGGAAAAGAACACGGAACAGAAGACGGTGACCTCGAGAGCAAAGGCTTGTTTACATACAAGAGACGAGGAACAGCACGAACTGCGAGATGAAGAGAGACTGCCGTTAGTCGTGCTGTCAGACGTTGGGATGAAACCCGGTACGCGCGCTACCCTTTGAGGTTTTGTATCTTAAAAACAGACTATGTACTTTTTTCGAAATTGGTAGGGAGAGGATGTGGGCGAAGATCCGTGGACGCCCGACGCTTCGAAAGAGGAAGATCAAGAAAGGCGAAGAGGGGACAGAGGACGCCTAAAGTCGACGGAGACCCCGCGAGAGGTGGATGAAGAAAAGACGAAAGCAGAAGACGAGAAGACGAGAACAGGACGAAGGAGAGGCGAGAAAGCTTACCTGTCTTTAAGAATGACGGATTCGGCATTGTTGAGGATCGTAGCGGAAATGGCGCCACCAGTTGTCGCTGTTTTTCTCGTTTCTTTCTCTTTCTCTTTCACTTTCGAGCTCTCCTTCTTCGCACTCTTTTTCTGTGCGTCCTTGCCCTCGCCGCCCTTCGGCTTTGACTCCTCCTTAGTGCTCGGCTTCTTCACGTCGGCCGCCTTCGATTTCTCCGCAAGCTCCTCCTCTGCATCCTCCAGTTCGTACGAGACGTGGCGGAGTGCCTTCGACGTCCCGTCCGTCAACACTGAGAGAAGAACGAAACCAAGAGACAGTTCACCTCGAAAAAGAGACACGGGACCTCCAGCTGGGCACGGTTCTCCCCGCCCTCCGATCCCCACGAAACGGGATACCGACTTTTGCTCGCCACACAAAAACGGTAGCGGACATCCTCGACACCGCTCTTTTTCTACCGTGGGAAGGAACCACGGCGCCTCCGTTGCACTCCCGACCCTTCCCGTTTTCGTCCTTTCGTTCCTTCTTCAGAAACGAAGTGTGGAAATAATGCACAATCCACTACCTCCCAAGTAAATCTGCAAGTTTGACGTTTAGCCGCGTAAGAGATGGGGTCCCCTCTGGACTTGCAGCCAAGGTACCAACCGTACAAGGATGACGCCCATCTGTGCATCAAAGTTGAAACCGTGTTTCAGTTCCGACGCATGCTTCCAAACAAACCCCTGCATCAACGCGTTTGTACGTTGGCGCGTAAGCTAATCGCATTCTTTCTCCGCGAGTTTCCAACCACGGCGTTTTCGACGTGTCTCCAGCGTCTTTTCTCACCAACAGGAGCTGCGCCCTCTTCCGTCGGAAGGAGAACGGTGTCAGCTAGCCAGATCGCGTAGTTCTTCCCCTTTGAAGTTGTGAGGTGCGAGAAACCGACAGAGATGTTGAAGACCATGCCTCTCTCTACGACGGATCTGCAAGAGACATTCCACGCGCGAGAAAAAGCTCGTTCGCGACCAAGACACATCTCGCCCACAGATGAGAAACCCAAACACTTTTTCTCTCCACAAGCTGAGTGGATCGTCGCTGCAACCGTCCTACTTTCACACTTTGAAGAATTCTCTTTCTTCTGCCACATGGCTCTGCTCCCGACAGCCCGGCTCGTCTGCTGCGGCCGCCACCTCGCTTCCCCCGCTGAGCGCCGCATGCATTTCCCAATGCGTCGTTCTCTCTCTCTTCTCTTTCTCTTTGTCGCGTCTCTCTTTCGCGCCGTTTCCGGCGTGCATGCACCCCCTGCTCACTTTGGGTTCTTCGCGTTAAGGACGAGCGAGTTCGACCTGTACTCAATCCCCATGCAGTGTCCAACCATCTTGAGGAGGTGGTCCACGAGGCCAGGCTTCCGTTCTTCCACGTAGGCGCGCGCGTCAGCGTAAATGCTACTGAACGAGGCTCCAGGCTTCAGCAGGGAAATCACGTAGTTGAGCAAGTCGAAGGTGAAGGAGTACATCTCCTTCTGCTCCTGGAAAACACCCACGGAACCGACAGGAGAAGCCGGGAGATGCGAGACGCAGTCCACGCCTGTCCGCCGAGTGTTCCAAAACAAACACGCAACGAGATGTGCCGGTAGAAGCGAGAAGCACCAAAAAGCCTATGTTAGCAAGAGTGTTTTATGAAACTAACAGACTCGCGCGGTGAAAGCGCGCGTGTATCGTTCACAACTGTTCATAGGGCGAAGATTTAGTGAGATGCCTGCTTATCATTTGACCATGCGTCCCAGTCGACAAGCCTTGCACGCCTGAACGCGTTTTCCTTCTGCTGCGTTTAAAAGATCAGTCCGTTTTAACTTCTGTACCAAGATATCTGTGGTTCCCCCCGAACAAGGCCTTTTAACTGGATTAAGACTTCGGGGGGGACCACAGATATCTTGGTACAGAAGTTAAAACGGACTGATCTTTTAAACGCAGCAGAAGGAAAACGCTGTTCTGAGTGGAGTCTGAGGACGTGAGCACCAGAGTCAGCAGTGATGGAGGACAAGCCTTCTCATGCGAATCTTATTCCGGGGATAGCGTATGGATTCCTAGGTGGCATCTAGAAATGACCCTGACCTAAGGGGCCTGTACCCACAGCCGCTGTTCGCACGAACGGGAAGCGGCTTCCACGCCTGCTGTCACAGTATAATGGGCGTACCATTTTTTTGGATTACACTGCTAATCGCAATGCACAATCGTTCCTTCGACTACGCCATCCATGTCTCGCCTCTATCACAAATCACTACCATCCCTTCCCTCACCGGCTGCCTCCTCCGCCGCTACAGCACACTCCGACGATGCTTTTGAGTATCCACGGGTAGCAGGTGGTCGTGTAGTGTATCTTGAAGGCGGCAGTCGGTCGTATGCGTCCAGGGCTACTTGCTTGCAGCATATGATTTAGGAGCTGACCCGGATTCCTATGAGGACGCGAGTATCCTTGGAGTGATCCTGATGCCGAGGAAAGACATGGTGCGTGAATAATCGGAGAGGAATCGTGTGGCGGGTGGGTACGGTTTTGCCGCGTGTTGATGTCGCTTGTGAGTTGCAGCGACCATGCAGAAAGGCCAGAGGACCTTCGGTCACATTCCGGTTCCGGAGAGTTCGTGGTGTGTGGTTTAGGGGGCTGTCGCATGCCCTTTCAGAGTCTGCGCGTAGAGTGAAACGTGGCACTTCGTTACAGGGTGTACGCCGACGTTAGAAATCATGTGAATATGTTGGCACGAGGTGGTCCATGGGTGAGGGGGTGAAGCCGATGCGTTTTCTTTGACAACACGAGCGGCAGTTGACACCAGAGGACGGGGAGGCCAGCAGTTCAGATATGCTCGCTGGGTCTGAAGGGACGAAATATCCAGGGATTGTTTGTGCTGGGGCAGTGCACCAATCTACTTGAAGCGTAGGGGTGACAGAGAGTTGTCAAAGGCTGAGTATGGTCTTGGGGTCGCCTGCGGCATGGCATAGCCACTTGATCGGATATGCGAGGGACGGGACGATACCATGAGGGGAGCGGCGGATGTGGGGGATTGAGTGATCTATGCGCTCCTTGTGCACTGGTCGGAGGGTTCATAGTCGATGTCGTATCGAGTGTAGAGAGTTGGGATACGTCTCAGGAGCCGGTCGCATGGTGAAAAACGAGGCGATACCCTCACGGCAGCAATGGGTGAGACATATACCACCGATCAATAGGTCATTTGGGTGCGTTCATACCGTGCGCCGGACCGCTTTTTCCGTTCTTTAATATCCAGTCTGATGCCGTACGTGATCAGGAATTCGGGAGTGATGATGAATGCGAGTTTGTTCCGTGGTAGACTTAGCGAAGTGTGGGTGAGTGAGGGCAACGATTTGGGCGGCATGTGCGTGTGATGGGGACTGTCGGGCGTAGGGTTCGAAGCGGGCTGTGGATGTCGAGGCGCTGGCAGCGTACGTAGGTTTGAGATTGCGGGGTAGGGGCAGCGCGAGCTAGTGCGTGGCTCATTGGATTCGGCCCCACATGGGATCCCTTGGTTAGGAGTGTGCTGCGTGAGTGCAGTCTGAGAAAGTGAGCGGGAGAGTCGGCGGTGTTGGTGGACAATCATTCTGATGCGAATCTTATTCCGGGGATAGCGTATGGATTCCTAGGTGGCATCTAGAAATGACCCTGACCTAAGGGGCCTGTACCCACAGCCGCTGTTCGCACGAACGGGAAGCGGCGTCCACGCCTGCTGTCACAGTATAATGGGCGTACCATTTTTTTGGATTACGCTGCTAATCGCAATGCACAATCGTTCCTTCGACTACGCCATCCATGTCTCGCCTCTATCACAAATCACTCCCATCCCTTCCCTCACCGGCTGCCTCCTCCGCGGCTACAGCACACTCCGACGATGCTTTTGAGTATCCAAGGGTAGCAGGTGGTCGTGTAGTGTATCTTGAAGGCGGCAGTCGGTCGTATGCGTCCAGGGCTACTTGCTTGCAGCATATGATTTAGGAGCTGACCCGGATTCCTATGAGGACGCGAGTATCCTTGGAGTGATCCTGATGCCGAGGAAAGACATGGTGCGTGAATAATCGGAGAGGAATCGTGTGGCGGGTGGGTACGGTTTTGCCGCGTGTTGATGGCGCTTGTGAGTTGCAGCGACCATGCAGAAAGGCCAGAGGACCTTCGGTCACATTCCGGTTCCGGAGAGTGCATGGTGTGTCGTTTGGTGGCTGTCGCATGTCGTTCGAGTTCCTGTGGATATGGCGAACTGTCGCTTGGCTGCTCAGGCTGTAGGCATACATTCGAGATTAGGCGAATGTGTCGTCGCGAGGTGGGTCATGGGTGAGGGGGTGAAGCCGATGCGTTTTCTTTGACAACACGAGTGGCAGTTGACACCAGAGGACGGGGAGGCCAGCAGTTCAGATATGCTCGCTGGGTCTGAAGGGACGAAATATCCAGGGATTGTTTGTGCTGGGGCAGTGCACCAATCTACTTGAAGCGTAGGGGTGACAGAGAGTTGTCAAAGGCTGAGTATGGTCTTGGGGTCGCCTGCGGCATGGCATAGCCACTTGATCGGATATGCGAGGGACGGGACGATACCATGAAGGGAGCGGCGGATGTGTGGATTGAGTGATCTATGCGCTCCTTGCGCACTGGTCGGAGGGTTCATAGTCGATGTCGTATCGAGTGTAGAGAGTTGGGATACGTCTCAGGAGCCGGTCGCATGGTGAAAAACGAGGCGATACCCTCACGGCAGCAAGGGGTGAGACATATACCACCAATATTTAAGCTATTGGGCGTATTGACATCGTGCTCCGAGTCTCGTCTATCAAACATCTCGCATACAGGCTGAGCTCGTACGAATCGTAGTCAGCAAGTCGGAAGTGATGATGAATGCGAGTTTGTTCCGTGGTAGACTTAGCGAAGTGTGGGTGAGTGAGGGCAACGATTTGGGCGGCATGTGCGTGTGATGGGGACTGTCGGGCGTAGGGTTCGAAGCGGGCTGTGGATGTCGAGGCGCTGGCAGCGTACGTAGGTTTGAGATTGCGGGGTAGGGGCAGCGCGAGCTAGTGCGTGGCTCATTGGATTCGGCCCCACATGGGATCCCTTGGTTAGGAGTGTGCTGCGTGAGTGCAGTCTGAGGAAGTGAGCGGGAGAGTCGGCGGTGTTGGTGGACAATCATTCTGATGCGAATCTGTTCCGGGGATAGCGTATGGATTCATAGGTGGCATCTAGAAATGACCCTGACCTAAGGGGCCTGTACCCACAGCCGCTGTTCGCACGAACGGGAAGCGGCTTCCACGCCTGCTGTCACAGTATAATGGGCGTACCATTTTTTTGGATTACGCTGCTAATCGCAATGCACAATCGTTCCTTCGACTACGCCATCCATGTCTCGCCTCTATCACAAATCACTCCCATCCCTTCCCTCACCGGCTGCCTCCTCCGCGGCTACAGCACACTCCGACGATGCTTTTGAGTATCCAAGGGTAGCAGGTGGTCGTGTAGTGTATCTTGAAGGCGGCAGTCGGTCGTATGCGTCCAGGGCTACTTGCTTGCAGCATATGATTTAGGAGCTGATCCGGATTCCTATGAGGACGCGAGTATCCTTGGAGTGATCCTGATGCCGAGGAAAGACATGGTGCGTGAATAATCGGAGAGGAATCGTGTGGCGGGTGGGTACGGTTTTGCCGCGTGTTGATGGCGCTTGTGAGTTGCAGCGACCATGCAGAAAGGCCAGAGGACCTTCGGTCACATTCCGGTTCCGGAGAGTGCATGGTGTGTCGTTTGGTGGCTGTCGCATGTCGTTCGAGTTCCTGTGGATATGGCGAACTGTCGCTTGGCTGCTCAGGCTGTAGGCACACATTCGAGATTAGGCGAATGTGTCGTCACGAGGTGGGTCATGGGTGAGGGGGTGAAGCCGATGCGTTTTCTTTGACAACACGAGTGGCAGTTGACACCAGAGGACGGGGAGGCCAGCAGTTCAGATATGCTCGCTGGGTCTGAAGGGACGAAATATCCAGGGATTGTTTGTGCTGGGGCAGTGCACCAATCTACTTGAAGCGTAGGGGTGACAGAGAGTTGTCAAAGGCTGAGTATGGTCTTGGGGTCGCCTGCGGCATGGCATAGCCACTTGATCGGATATGCGAGGGACGGGACGATACCATGAAGGGAGCGGCGGATGTGGGGGATTGAGTGATCTATGCGCTCCTTGCGCACTGGTCGGAGGGTTCATAGTCGATGTCGTATCGAGTGTAGAGAGTTGGGATACGTCTCAGGAGCCGGTCGCATGGTGAAAAACGAGGCGATACCCTCACGGCAGCAAGGGGTGAGACATATACCACCGATCAATAGGTCATTTGGGTGCGTTCATACCGTACGCCGGACCGCTTTTTCCGTTCTTTAATGTCCAGTATGATGCCGTACGTGATCAGGAATTCGGGAGTGATGATGAATGCGGGTTTGTTCCGTGGTAGACTTAGCGAAGTGTGGGTGAGTGAGGGCAACGATTTGGGCGGCATGTGCGTGTGATGGGGACTGTCGGGCGTAGGGTTCGAAGCGGGCTGTGGATGTCGAGGCGCTGGCAGCGTACGTAGGTTTGAGATTGCGGGGTAGGGGCAGCGCGAGCTAGTGCGTGGCTCATTGGATTCGGCCCCACATGGGATCCCTTGGTTAGGAGTGTGCTGCGTGAGTGCAGTCTGAGGAAGTGAGCGGGAGAGTCGGCGGTGTTGGTGGACAATCATTCTGATGCGAATCTGTTCCGGGGATAGCGTATGGATTCATAGGTGGCATCTAGAAATGACCCTGACCTAAGGGGCCTGTACCCACAGCCGCTGTTCGCACGAACGGGAAGCGGCGTCCACGCCTGCTGTCACATTATAATGGGCGTACCATTTTTTTGGATTACGCTGCTAATCGCAATGCACAATCGTTCCTTCGACTACGCCATCCATGTCTCGCCTCTATCACAAATCACTCCCATCCCTTCCCTCACCGGCTGCCTCCTCCGCGGCTACAGCACACTCCGACGATGCTTTCGAGTATCCAAGGGTAGCAGGTGGTCGTGTAGTGTATCTTGAAGGCGGCAGTCGGTCGTATGCGTCCAGGGCTACTTGCTTGCAGCATATGATTTAGGAGCTGACCCGGATTCCTATGAGGACGCGAGTATCCTTGGAGTGATCCTGATGCCGAGGAAAGACATAGTGCGTGAATAATCGGAGAGGAATCGTGTGTCGGGTGGGTACGGTTTTGCCGCGTGTTGATGTCGCTTGTGAGTTGCAGCGACCATGCAGAAAGGCCAGAGGACCTTCGGTCACATTCCGGTTCCGGAGAGTGCATGGTGTGTGGTTTAGGGGGCTGTCGCATGCCCTTTCAGAGTCTGCGCGTAGAGTGAAACGTGGCACTTCGTTACAGGGTGTACGCCGACGTTAGAAATCATTTGAATATGTTGGCACGAGGTGGTCCATGGTTGAGGGGGTGAAGCCGATGCGTTTTCTTTGACAACACGAGTGGCAGTTGACACCAGAGGACGGGGAGGCCAGCAGTTCAGATATGCTCGCTGGGTCTGAAGGGACGAAATATCCAGGGATTGTTTGTGCTGGGGAAGTGCACCAATCTACTTGAAGCGTAGGGGTGACAGAGAGTTGTCAAAGGCTGAGTATGGTCTTGGGGTCGCCTGCGGCATGGCATAGCCACTTGATCGGATATGCGAGGGATGGGACGTTACCAGGAAGGTAGCGGCGGATGTGGGGGATTGAGTGATCTATGCGCTCCTTGCGCACTGGTCGGAGGGTTCATAGTCGATGTCGTATCGAGTGTAGAGAGTTGGGATACGTCTCAGGAGCCGGTCGCATGGTGAAAAACGAGGCGATACCCTCACGGCAGCGAGGGGTGAGACATATACCACCGATCAATAGGTCATTTGGGTGCGTTCATACCGTGCGCCGGACCGCTTTTTCCGTTCTTTAATATCCAGTCTGATGCCGTACGTGATCAGGAATTCGGAAGTGATGATGAATGCGAGTTTGTTCCGTGGTAGACTTAGCGAAGTGTGGGTGAGTGAGGGCAACGATTTGGGCGGCATGTGCGTGTGATGGGGACTGTCGGGCGTAGGGTTCGAAGCGGGCTGTGGATGTCGAGGCGCTGGCAGCGTACGTAGGTTTGAGATTGCGGGGTAGGGGCAGCGCGAGCTAGTGCGTGGCTCATTGGATTCGGCCCCACATGGGATCCTTTGGTTAGGAGTGTGCTGCGTGAGTGCAGTCTGAGGAAGTGAGCTGGAGAGTCGGCGGTGTTGGTGGACAATCATTCTGATGCGAATCTGTTCCGGGGATAGCGTATGGATTCATAGGTGGCATCTAGAAATGACCCTGACCTAAGGGGCCTGTACCCACAGCCGCTGTTCGCACGAACGGGAAGCGGCGTCCACGCCTGCTGTCACAGTATAATGGGCGTACCATTTTTTTGGATTACGCTGCTAATCGCAATGCACAATCGTTCCTTCGACTACGCCATCCATGTCTCGCCTCTATCACAAATCACTCCCATCCCTTCCCTCACCGGCTGCCTCCTCCGCCGCTACAGCACACTCCGACGATGCTTTTGAGTATCCAAGGGTAGCAGGTGGTCGTGTAGTGTATCTTGAAGGCAGCAGTCGGTCGTATGCGTCCAGGGCTACTTGCATGCAGCACATGATTTAGGAGCTGACCCGGATTCCTATGAGGACGCGAGTATCCTTGGAGTGATCCTGATGCCGAGGAAAGACATGGTGCGTGAATAATCGGAGAGGAATCGTGTGTCGGGTGGGTACGGTTTTGCCGCGTGTTGATGGCGCTTGTGAGTTGCAGCGACCATGCAGAAAGGCCAGAGGACCTTCGGTCACATTCCGGTTCCGGAGAGTGCATGGTGTGTCGTTTGGCGGCTGTCGGATGTCGTTCCAGTCTCTGTGGATATGGCGAACTGTCGCTTCGCTGCTCAGGCTGTAGGCTTTGGGTGCCGGGTATGAGATGCTGTTGACATAACGTTCGTGTGCGTTTGGCGCTATCACTGTGGTCTTATAGGCGTCGCGGGGTGATCTTGAACAGGCAGTGTCATCGGAATCGGCGGTCCGGGTTCGGCAGACGGGAGCGCAGGTGGACATGCGTTTCAGAGCCAGTTGACGGATCTGGGTCACGCTGCCTCACTGAGAGACTAGGCGGCGTCATGCATACAGCGTGGGTTCAACATAATGTCCTGAATGGGGGAAGCGGCCGCCCGGGGCGAAACTATGTGGTACCGGGCATTGCCATAAAGATGTGGTTGGTGTCCCACGTTTCGGCAGCCGGTGCCGGCTGTTGTTTGGCTTCAGTAGCCGCATGTAAGAAGCGACTTGCGTGAGGGCGAAACAAGTGTCCAGTACTTTGTGACGTCGAGTGGAGGAGCAGTGAGATATTCAGCTATCGCTTCGGGTGTTCGGCCCTTCCACCACAAACGGGAGCCGATCTTCGGCGGAACCAGGTGCTATACGTGTTTCACTGGAACTTTGTGTGTGTAGCCAGGCTGTAGTGAACGGTGCATGCGAGATAACGGAGGCTGCAGCAGAATCTCTTTGTCGAACCGCTGGGGTAGCGAAGAAAACGAAGAACGCCGAAAGGGACCATGACGGAATTGCTGTCTGTCAGTGAGCGGCTGTCCTACGTTGTGGGAATGCGTCTGGGGGTCCTCGTTGTGTCGAGCGACAGAGGATCGTGGTATTCCTGTGTTTCGTTTGTAGAACAAGTAAGCACACTCAGGCGGGCACGAAACGCCGATGGTCAGGTACAATTCAGAGCAGATCCGGGGTATCAAAGTTTCCCGTATGGCTGACGAACCAAGGTGTCTACCGGGCTAGTAGCCGGATTACGCACCGCCAACAGGGCACGTCGAAGCAACAAGATGAAGTCTGGCATGCGAAGGAGCGATACAACGGGGGAAAGGTTTTCCTGTATGGGAGAAATCGTAAATTGTAATGACTCGGGTTCCCCGCGGCACCAGACGTATTCCAACTTCTGTATACTGACGCTCGATCCATGAAACCCGAACGGCAGACGGAGGCTCTGTTGTCGAGCGTTGGAGACAAATAGTGGGCGTCTGTAGAGTATCCTGACCCTTATCACGTAGAGATTGTACGTAAAGTTGGGCGATGATTGAGGCCCGTGTTCTTCGTTTCCATTTGAGGCAGGCTGGAAAGCAGTTGGCTCGCAAGGGAGAATGCGTGCGACAAGAGACTACAGTTTTAGGGCGGCGGACAACGGGAAAATGTACCGTGTGGGTGGGAGGGGTGTTTCGGCAACGGCGAACCGGTATACACAGAGGTCTTCTGGACGGACAGTCACTTTGTCAAGGCTGCGGCACGCATGCGTGAGGCTTCTCACGGTCGTATGGCAAGTTGATCATGTCTATGTTTGCGACCTGCCAGACAAATTTGTGTTGGAAATCTCGCGAATGTAGGAGCGCGGATGGAGCACCTGTAGCGGGGTGCTAGTGGATAGGAATGCTTTTGCCCGTCTGGATGATGTCAGTTCCGAGACAGCGGACACGGAGGGGCACAGTAGGGAGCAGTGCGTGTGAGTGATGGATACATTCACAGAATGCAGATACTCATTGCGCTGATGTGATATTTGGGGGAGCTGACAAAGGATGGCGACTCAAGATACGCATAGGTGACGAGCAACTCTTCGTTGTAATTCCTGCCGATATGCGACTGTGGGGGTAGTGCCTGATTACCATTCATGATCGCGCAGAGGCGCTGCTAAAGTGGGAGCCATGTAGTGCCGCGTTGGTTGCGGACCTCTCGTGTGGATCATTCGCCTGCCGATATGTAGCGGCAACGCAAGGGCTTCGTTTCAACCGTGGCAGTTGCCCTCAGGGAGGATGTCGAAGACTTCACGTATGTAGAGGTTTCCACCGGAGAGTACCTGCCGCCTGCCGGCGGCGTCGCTCCGAAAGTGCACACAGCGCCAGCGCGTAGAACACTGGGTGGTTGTGCGTCCGCGTCCAGTCTGACACCATGATTTGCGTTGTTTCTGCCGTGGTAGTTGCACTGCTGCGGTGTTGTGTACGGGACTCCTGTTGATCACAGAACGCAGGTTGCGTAGGACGTTGGCGAATCCGTCGATGGCCAGTTACAGAAGGCCGGAAGGTGCAGCAAGCCGATGCGCGTGGGCGAAGGAATCAGGACATTCTCTACTTTAGTCACGTGTTGCCCACAGAATGAGAGATGATCATTCTGAAACCATCGAGACGAAGAGGTGGTCGTATGATTCTTCCACTGTAATATACTGAAGTGCGGGATATTCTTTTTTTCGTTTTCCATGGGGCTTCTCATCATCACATACTCGTACGAGAGTTTTTAACTGTGATTCTGTACACGTAAGATGTTTTTGGAAGACGACGGTGGCTAAAGAGCGTCGTGCGTTTTGTGGATGTATAGTGGTAGTTCTTTGTATTGTAGCCGTAGTTTCATCTAGATTCTGTAATCATGTACGGGTATCTGTGGAACATGACCGCAGATATATGGAAGGGAATCACAGACTTCATGATCATTTATTCAGTGAACGCGGTGTTTTATGGCACTGAGGGTGCTACTCTCTACTTGAATGGTAGTTTAAGGTGGTATGACTGAAGTCTGTAACCATGCAATATGGGTAGGAGACACCGATGGAGCACAACCGTACGATGTTTGCGTGGTTTGATCGTTGGGACCTAAGGGCGACTGCAAACGGTGCTGCATCCGGTCGGCTTCGCAACGGCAGACGCATCACACTACGAAACGCTTCGTGAGAGAGAGGAGAAATCTTCAGCACGGCTCCTCGTTCAGCGACACTTTCATTACCGCAGCTCCGCAGTCATCACTCTCCATTGGGTCTCGTTCCCGATAGAATCAAGTAGTTAAGAACGATCTCTTCCTCGTATGAACTTCAAATTTACTTCAGAAATGATGCAGGTGCGACATCACGAGTCTGTCTGCACTCTTGTCAGCCGTTGCTTGATGGGTTTTCGTTGTGACCGCCTACTGCATTAGAACAAGGAGACACAAGCAGCAACTAGACTCGTTCCTGCACGATGTTCCACCCACAAAATATCTCGACGGCGATGAGACGCAGGGGAACGGTCACCGCTCCAGTTTTTCTTGCGGTCTTGGCTTTCAAGTTCTTAGTGTATGGCTTAGGGCGTTTTTGCTGCCGAAAGCTCAGGCAGAGAAGAGTAGAAATAAACCCACTTCGTCGCACCGGATGTTGGGCCAACGCAATCAAGGGACGTCCCCTATCCAATGTGAGTGCGTTGTTAACGAAAAACTTCGTCTAGGATGAGGTGTTGATGGTCTGGATCTCCGTACTAATGAGGATGGCTCAGCGAAGAGAGCGTGGACGGCAAGCTCTCACTATCCAAAAGAATTTTGGATGCACGCACTTCATCGCATTCCGTGATCATGTTGGCATGAGCGAGCTCACATAAGGTGGGTAAATTCCAAGCGAAAGTAGGTGACGGTTTCAAGCATGCGCGTTTTTAACAAGTGACTCTATTGCACTGTCGGGACGGTTATATGACAGTGACTCCGTGGCTGAGCAACAAGCTAGCGCTGAGAGCTCTCGTTCACAGATGAGTTCCGTGAATATTTTATCACAGCCTGCCGTAACACAAAATTTGTCTATGGGGCCTGGAGCGGATTGCTGAGCCGGGTTCGCACTCAAACATGGCATTGAAATTAGCAGTCGGTGTCCCGACGCTTTACCTCAGGTTATCTCCAAGCTCCAACGAGACAGCCAGTCAGGGCAATAAAAATCACCCTGTAGCTTGCATCGAACGGAAGTTGCGGAACGTACCGGTGCGCCGTATTTTTACGGTAGAAGATGGGTTTTTCTTTGTGGAGGCCGTACTCTCTCCAACGACGTTGCTTCCGCGACTCCATAAATTGGTTTTGTTCATGTTTTATACAGAGAGAAATTCTACGAGCGCACAGGCTGCTGGCATCTGTCCCAGCGGAATTGCGACTCGATGCGTACTTTTCGTCCGGATGTGTTGGCTATCCTTGGTGGGTGAACAATGTGACGTTAGTGTAAACCATATATAGATCGATGTGCTTCCTATATCTCACACTGGGCTGCTATTCTGGCACCAGGTTCGCTTCAGGTATGGCCCGTTCAAGCGACTCTTGGGACTGAACACATCTCTATGTTACGGGGCCCACCGATTAACAAGCAACGCATTCGATTTTTACGTTGTCCCACTTGCTTACATTCATTCCTGCACAGCCTGCTTCAGCTGGCGAGATACGGTTCCTCTCTAGAACATGGTTTAGCGTGCAAAGCACGAGTTCTCATGCCACGCGACTGCTCATTTTGGAAGCGGAAGAGGATACTTTTCGGCTAATGGGGTCGCGGCGGAAGAAAAGATGGTTATGCAGACCCTATCCGGAACACGATTCACGCGTTTGAAGGACGCCTAAAAGCAGAACGATGTTGGACCACATGATGTACGCGCAAACAACTGAAAGGACCAGCTGAAAGTGCTAGCCACTGAAGGTCATTCCATCCAAGAAAACTGGCACGAAATGTAGCCTCAATTCAATATCATATCGTCGTCAACGCTTAGCATCAGGCGGCTCATGTATCGGGAGGGGGCGCAGAAATATTCCTGGTGACCAGCAAGCCGTTTTTTCCCAAATGTAGTGTTGTTTCAACTATAGTTTCCTTATTGTTTCCCCACATCGTCATCCTGTCATTGTTGCAAGTGCAAATGGCGGGTTAAGCCAGAATAGCGGAGCGGATATGAGGCCGCAAACCAGCCCACCTCACCGCAAAGTAAGATTATAGAACGGTGGCACGGGAGAACACACGCAGTACGTCCCAGGGGCAATTACGTAATACGGAGCTCTGAGCGTGCACGGAAACTTTCGTAGATGCAAGTAGAATATCCATATCCGTCGCTCTTAGATCGTGACAGAAGAGAATACAGAGAACTTCTCATGACCTCTTTTGTTCGTATACGCTCTCCGACAACACCCTTGGTGACAGATGCATGAAAACGGATTTCTTCCTCTTCCACGAGATTGACTAAAATCTCCAAACGCGTATCAGGCCGGCAGGGGGGAGGCGGGGCACAAGCATACATGCATATATACATATATGTATATACAGGAATTACTAAGTGTACAACCCTGTAATCTTGACCGGACAAATACATGATTTAAGAAACGAAAACAAAGCTTGCCGTTCTCGATGGTCCCCTCGAATCACTTCTTCCAGCCTCGATTGTTCCTGGTTGCTTCGGCTCAACCCGAGGGGCCAACGCCTCGCGAGGCGTCTTCGGTGACACTAAGTATCCTACTCCGGCTACATCGCTCTCTGTCGCATTGTCCTCCTTTCTTACGTTGTTTCCGCGTCCACCGCCCCATAACGCGTGGAACGGTAGCTTTGTCTGACGCCTCCCTCTTGAGCCCGGGTCTGCGTTGGTCTCCCACCCTGTCTTTATCGAGACAACACGTTCCCACCATCATTCCAGACGCTAGACTTCGTCTATCTCGTCTACCCTTGACCGACTGTCTCGAGACAAGCCTTTCAAAGTCCTGTCGTCCGTACTGTTTGTGAGAATCATGAGAGGAATCTCATCTCCTGTGTTATCACTCGCACGCATGGCACATCTGACCAAGCAAGATTGGTTCTGTACCCTTCTGTCCTTTCTCTCTTCGCTCTTGTCGTGCACTAGTGCCGGAAAACATCGACCAATCGCACGATCTAGCTTAACATTGGACCAAAAAAGAATTTTAGCCGTGAGGAGACATGAAGCAAATCAGAGCGCCACTCTCACTCCAACACCAACTACCGATGTCGCTCGAATGGTCTTCCTCTTCGCAGCCTCATCTGTCCGTCAAGACCCGCATTCACGGACGCACGTCTGCTGAAACAACAGAACGGAAGACAAACGGGGTACTCGGGCACAGGAAACGAAGCCAGGTTCGGAAGACACGATTGACAACCGAAGCCTCGCGCATCAGGTTCATTTCCGTCTGTCTGTTAAGCTGCCTTCTTCTTTGTTATTCTTGGAAGGCGTTAATGAAGATCCGTTATCGTTTTCGACTCGCAGTCGAGGGCAAAGGGAGCCATTGACGCGTTGCCCATCTTTGGAGTGGATGTAAGGACGCGAAACGCGATCGAATGGCCTACAATAACCACAACCCTCGCATCCTTGACGCTGCAGATTGCTTTGAGGACAAGACGCATCCGTGCACGGACAGCGCGGCTGCTCTCCAGGGGGACTTTTCTAAAGCGCCAAGATGCCTGGAGGCGTTCTGCCCAAGCCTGCTCTCTGATGAGGTCATGAACGTCCGTAGAGTAATCCCTTAGTGCCGCTTTCAGTTGGTCTCGAACGCTTTCGGGTTCCGTTTCCAGAGGTGTCTCCTCGCCGTCGCTTTCCAGTTTGTTCAACTGTTGTGCTGCCGCCTGCTCTCCCGCAACTGAAGAAGCCGGACCATGAGAGGAACCGGATGGGCGTAGCGTTTCCTGAGCATGTTCTTCCCCATTTAAATGGTGATGTTTCCTTGCGTCAGCATCATACCACGGCGCGGAAAGAACTTCCTCGATTTGCGCAATCTCGTCATCGGCGAACTGGAGCCACCACTTATTGAGGGGGTTCACGAGTGACCAGTCAAGGTCTTCGTCGATGCTGCAGTTAGGAGGAAGTCGTCTGCTAGCTCTCAGAGCTTCCAAGTGGTCACGGAGCTCTTCCGCCTTCCGTCCAGTATCGCCGGTTGTGTGGATACGCTCTCGTACGAGCGGAAGAAGAAGCCATTTCTCGTGAGTGTGCAGCGGCTCTACTGCTTGATTTTCTGGTAACTCACCTTCACGCGGACGTAGAGACAGCCGATGCTCCGGATCGCGAGAAACAGCGGGACAAGAGAAAGTGTTGAGAGCAGTCTGAATGGTACGACTGAGAGGAGACACGATATAGGCGTCGACCTCCACAGTGGGTAGTTCAGCGCGGAACTGCGAGTAAAACCTTGCAGCGCTTGCACACTGCTGCAAACCGCGATCGGTGAGACAAACATCTTGCATGTTCGGGTCGTAACTGAACATGTCTGCACCAGGCAAGACAAAGTGAGGCAGATACAGTGGAGTCAGGCGAGCATCTTGGCAGTCGGCCAGTACAATTTCCTGCGTTCATCTAGAAATCCAGTCACTGAAGAAGAGGAGTTGCGAGAGTGAAGAGAAGTGATTCCACTGTGGACAGAACAGATAGAATTCGGTATACTGAAACGGGGCAGGCGGCCGACACCGCTGCACCTGTTAGGGTATGAAATAGTTGATGATACACACATGCAAGTTCTGTTCCATCCCACTGCCGTTACCCCTCAAGGAGCACTATTCAGAATTCCGGTGCTCTCGAAGCATCAGCAACGTTCTTCGGAAGAGTGACAAATACTCTATCTGCAGGCGATGAGAAACACATCACGAACTTACACAGAGAAAAACTAGACGGGAAGACACGCGTCACACATGAATTCAGGGCTCCGCGCTCACTCGCATGATCAAGGCAGAAAGTTACTGGGCCAGGAATCCGAGTTCTACTGAAATACATGTGCTTTTTCGTAGGCCTCGAGTAAAACCTTTCTAGTCTGTTTTCTTACCACGAACTCGCAAGCGCCTAAAAGAGTCCCTTCTCCATTCGTTAAACTCGGACTCGGCATGTCGCATGAGAAAGAGAAGCTTCTTTTTGCCCTTCTTGATGTCGTCCTCGTGTTTATCCAGCCATGTTCCCACTACTCTTGCCATTTGAGACGGTGTTTGCACTCGCCTGTGTCGTCTTAATCGATTGCTCCATACGTTACGCAGGAAACTTGCCGCATTTGTTCCGGCAGACCGCAGAGCCCTGGACGGCGATAGATTTCCCAGTCGGGTGACGGCAGAAATAAAGTGCCGGCGAAGGGAATGTAAGGCAGAACGCGGTTGAAGAATATATCGTAAAACAGACCGCTCATTCTCTCGAGGGGGTTCACGTGTACCTGCTGGTGCTTCTTGTCCTCGTGTGACTTGCGGGGGAGGTGTGGCTGTCGCCTCCCCGGTGGGGACGTCATCGTGCGGGTCGAAAGACCCCATTTGCGAACCGCCTGCGCGGTTGGGAGCAGGGCTGGTGTCGGAGGTCTGTGGTGCCGTGTGCGAGCCTGCATGAGACTGGCCTGTTGCCGACCCTTGATGGGGTTGACCCTCACTAGCATGTCTCGCAGTTCTTCCATTGCCCGAGGTGGAGCGAAACAGCCCAAGATTCAAAGTTATGAAGGCAGGGGGGACATGATGAAAAACAGGAGAATGCATGTGAGGGGTGCTAACGGAGGTTCTCAAAGTCGAGAACAAGGACAGCTTTGGCGGTGCTGTAGAGGATGGAGTCTCCTCGAGAAATGGAGCCGGTCTAAAGGCCACGAGCGGATCATCCCTTGGTCCAAGATCGAAATGGTGGAGGGCAACGGTTTTCTGGATAGATGAGCGAGTCCCCCACTGAGCGGCGAACGCCAGCATCCGAGAGCACTCGTGACCCACGCACGTGGGGCGGGCGAGAGAAATCATTTCTGCTGGTTTCCCAGAGAGAGGTAAGTTTGCCGGAAGAGACGAACGAGGATTTAGAGGAGACGAATCATATCGTCGGGAAATGGAGGATGAGAGGGAATCACCTTCAGGACCGGGAGTCAGCTGAGGATAGCGGTCTCCTGTGTTTGCCTGTTTAGAATCTGCTTCGAAAACTGCGCCAAAGACCGGTGGTGGAAGCTCAGTTACCGAGGGATGGTGAGATGGGCTTTTCTTGAAGGACTGAAGCAGAGACTGTGCGGCAGAAGCCGGGTTTGCTGGTGTCGGAGAACTTACACGGTTGAGGTTTTCCGAAAGAGAAGACTCCGGGGCCGATGTCTGGGATGCTTCGCTCTGGAGTGGTGGAACTCGGTCCACGGACAAGCAAAAAAGAAACGCTAGGATGATTGGATGCGTAGACAGAAGAAAGTAAGGACCGTACCGCAGAATCCGCAGCAGCAGTGAAACTGTCCTGGAGAGTGCGATTCGTGGAAGATGAGACCGCAGGGGCACGGAAGAACCGGGGCAAATGCGCCCCATTCTGAAAATCACGAGGAAATGCTCTAAACGCAGATTGGGCAGAAGGACAGAAAACTCCCTCTGGCATCGCACGGGAAAGGAGCAGTTTAATGGAGCCTAGGCAGAGGAAAATGACGCGAAACGGCCGCGCTCTTGCGGTCCCCGCTTGGGCGTCATGTCACCTGCGTCGGTATTATGGGGGAGAAAAATCAGAACCTCCGGTAATAAAAGGATGCTGCCCTTGCAGTGACGTTCAGCTAGTTTTGCATCCTTGCTGTAACAAAAAGCTGTCACTCCACTTTGCCCGTTCTCCAGGAATTTCTGTCCACTAAGCACTGCGTGACAGGAAAATGCGTTGGACACGGCGGTTAGCAGCCGGACGACTGCACGCAGCATGAACGTTGCAATTCATGTAAGTGAACACAGACGTGGAAACATTTTCTCGCAGACGAGAAAACCTGGGACAATGTAGTCATTGTCAACAAAAGGGATGACGGCGACGTCTAGTTTAAAGTGTGTAACGTGAAGATACCCGAAAGTCGTCGAGTTCAACCGCCAGACCTGTCGCCACAAGACACGACGGAAACACTAGCCAAAACCACGGCCCCGCGCGCTTTTCTACAGTGGGAGTCTCGCTGCTTGTCTCCCCGAGCCGAAGGAACCAGAAAACTTTCGTCAGTCCTGCTTGCTGACTGACTGTTGCTTGATGGTTTCCGCTTTTTCCTGTGGACAGAGGGGGGCCGCAATTTTACTTACACTGCTTTACACCGTGGCTGCGCACGGCAATGCAGGCGTGTCACGCGCGCGATATCGCACTAAACAGTGCCGCAGATTGATCTGGGTAGGATGGCGGCAAGTGGGATACGGACACCTGACGACAACATAGATCAGCAGCGAACGTTTTCCGATAGAGTTTTCTTTTATTCAGGTTTCCAGTCGAATGTAGCTCACGGCAACTTGGCACTGCTCATTTGCTGTGAACAGTCTCGCTTTTCCTTGACTGCTGTTTGCTGCGCGTGTAGCCCTAGTCAGAAAGTTGTTTGGCGCCCTCTTTGACAGCTCTCTGGTGACGTGTTCAGATAGACGCTCTGTTCCGTTGGAAGGGAAAAGATGATCCCGACGAAGTCGCAACACACGGCACTAACTGATAGAAATATGTGGCTGAGCACTTGATGCTTATGGTGCTGGTCTTCAACCAGGGAGCGTCGCCGTGCTCGTGCACCCCAGTTGGTTCGAATGCGTTGTCTGCACCGCTGTACCAACCAGGATACTATCACTACCACCACCGTGTACATAACGGATTTTTACGGAAAAAGAATGCCGTCTAGAAAACCAAGAACAGCTACAAAATACGGATGTCAAAACCGGTTCAGCGGCTGTGGAAAGCCGCTCGGTAATCTCGAGTTGTGGCGAGAGAAGCTTCTCCCCTAAAAACACGTTTAAGCTACTCCAACAATTAGTGGGTCGTTGGTTCCCGGGAACAGTTTCTATGACGAAAACATCCGCCAGATGCAGATACAAGAGCGTGGTGTTGGGCGATTCAGGAGAGTGGCCAACACGGAGTACGCTCTGCAGTCAGTGGGTTTGGTGTGACAGCTGGAAAACATGGACAGAACACTTCCCCCACTGGCACCTTTTCTTGAGAAAGGGAAAAATGGAAATCACGTGTAAACAAATCCCATTAAGGCGAATCTCTGACAGGTACGGGCATTAATAGAATGGGTATGGAAGTGCGGCATCTAAACCGGAGGCGTCGTCGCTATCCCAGCTACGAGCAGCCTATATAGCCTTGCAGGTGTCCCCCGTTCGCGGCGGCTCTTTCGTTTGGTGGTAGCTCTTCATGGATGTCGTTTCGGCCACTCCTCGCTTTCACGTATCCTCCCTTCCTCACAGCATCGCCTTCTTTCTTTGTGTCTTCGTCGATAACCTCCATCTTCCTTATGCTGTATCCCCGTCATGACCGCGCCTCAAAATATTCTTCTTTTAGTTCTCCTTCCCCCTTCTTCAGAACCTCCGTCTGTCCCCCCGGCTACACAACTGTCGTCGCTACCGCTTACTGAGCCTGGTGCGTGGCTGAGTGTTCCTTTGCCCATTGCCTCTCCCTCTGAACTGCTCTCCCGTGTCCTGGCTGCGTGGTGGTGTGCTTCCTAGGCAAGGAAAAGTGCCCGAGATTAGTCTCCGTCGGAGATGAACTTTAGGGCTTAAAACTTGAGGCGGCGTTTTGCGGTTCCGTATTGACGGAGAGAGGCGCTGCATTGTGCATATCTGTTGGACGGCGGTTCTTGTGAGCAGGAAGCGAAATTTCCCTGAGCTTACTTGGTGCTTGTTTCTCTTGCTTCACAGACTTCTGGACTTCCTTCCGCTGAGCCTCCCAGTGAAGCACCGGGGGCCAATTTCTTCTGTTCCACTTGCTCTGCTTTCCTCTCTCCGTTCTTGTTTGCAGCGGCACAGGGAGTCTTTCCTTCCCGATGTGAAAACCCTGCTTCACCAGACGGATGGTCGCTCCTCGCGGAGAAATCCCCGTGCACAAACGTCCCGGACTGGCTTTTCCTCGTTTCGGGCGCATGTGTGTCTTTTGCGGCTCTGTGCCTCACAGGCGACGTTCTACCCGAGCGTCCAGTGGAGAGGTTCGGAAGGGGCGCATCGTCGTCGGCATGCTCGGGTGTTTTCGGTTGTCCGGGCACGGTTTCATTGCGCTGCCCTCTGCTTCCTTGTTCAGATTCTCTGGGTGCGCCTTGAGGCTTTTCGACGGCAACGTGCTTCGCTTCCAGGATTGCTGGCCAGGGAGGCAAAACCCTTCTACCAAGGAGACAGGCTCTTTTCTTCAGCGTTTCTCGGCTTGCCCTGGCGTCTGAGGGCCCCTCACTGGACTGCCTGGTGGAGCACGGTAAGGGGCCGCTGCGATCTGCGTCCGTCGCCTCCGGATGCATTTCATATTCCCCGGATTCCGTTTCTCCCTGTTCTTCCGCTTCCCTTCTTTGGCCCCTTTCTTCTTCCTGCGCTCGTTCCTGGTCCGGGCAGGTAGTCCAGGTCGAGGAGATCGGTGGCATTGTCACTGAGTTTTCGCCGTCGTCCAACTGCACGCCAACGTTATCCTTCCTTTCAAGGATGGAAGAAGCGTCCGGAAATTGCGCGTTGCCTGGTCGTGGATTTGTTTCCAGGCTGGTCCGCTTGCCTACCTGGCTTGTGAAATCCAACATGAAACCACTTCCTGTCGTTGGAGTAGGTGTGGCCAATTTATGAGCTTCTTTTTGCCTACCTTCCCGCCGCCCCTTTCCGCCACACTCTCTGTCACTTGTTTGCCCATCCGCGTCCTGCAAAATATCCAGCAAGCGTCGCGGCATTGTCCCGTGATCGACTCTCACCCGGGAGGTATACTTTGATTCGGCTTTGGGAAACGACGACGAGCGCGACATTGATTCTAGTTGTTTCGAGGGCCTCCCTATATGTGAATGATTCTCTCGTGCACCTGAAGACAAGCTGACGCTGCCACCAAGATCTGGTGTCTGCGATTCAGCATTTCTTCTTCGTCGCTTAGGATGTGGAGAGTTCATCCAAGCGTCCACTCCCCTGCTTATGTGGGAGGAGACAGAACATGTAGAAGGCGACAGCATCCGCCTCTTCCTCCCAGCACTCGTGACCGGCCCGTCAGCCGAGGGGGCCGAGGCAGACCTGGAAAACCCTGATGAGCTATCGAATAGGCAGCGGGGGCCGGCTGTTCCAACATCTCGAGAGAACCTCGATGGGGCACCGGCCCCCGTAACACCAGAACTCGATCTCCCTTCTCGATCTGAAGCAGCTGTTGTGGTAGTGGAGCGCGAAGACGCTTCATCCAAGCATGCGGAGGGCTCAGTCGTTTCTCGTGAGATATTAGGTCTCCCAGAAGTCACCTGCTCGGTTTCGGCTCCTGCTCGTGCTTCCATTCCCGCATTATAGCAAGGACAATCCACACGTGATCTGCGGTATCTCCCTTCCTGTCGGGCGGAGCATTCACCACATGAAGACGAAAACGGGATCATGGTGGAGGCGCTCACGTCTTGCGTTATGCCCCTCCTCTGCTGTCTCTGCTGGTCGCAGTCACGAGGCGTTGTGGATTCATCAGCAGCTGTCGTTCGGGGGGTTTGTCCCCTCCGGAGGGGTCCTGACAATCTTGTGAACGCGCGAAACAACCAAAATGCACCGCGTTTAACAGTGCTTTCCTCCTGAGTTGAGCAATCCGCATATCGTTGTTCTGAGCGACAAAAACGCGCAGCCTGCTTGTCACTTTTTCCCGATGAGGATGCACTCCAAGCGACATTGCTAGCAGACCCACGCTCACCCGTCACACCAAAAGCGAGCCCAAGTCTTCTTTCAGAAGCGTCAGCCGTGATTGGCTCGCCTGCTTGGACGAGAGAGGCTGGAAGGAATTCCGGACGGTGAATGCCACTGGCAGCAAAGTCGAGCGGTCGTGAAGAAGTAGTGTAAGAGCGAAGCCGTCTCCCAAAGAGCGGGGCATAAACGTCGTGAATTTGTCCATCTCCAAGGCTCAGGTCAGGTACGTTGCCTTTTGATTCCGCGAACATACCAACATGACTCACTGTGAGTCGAGCGTCCGGGCCTCGGTGTCTTCCTGTCATGAGGTCAGAGGACAGGGAAGTCGCACCAGTCAAATGCCAAGGAAACGCGCAGGGCTGTGACTGAGGGATATCAAAAAATTCCCGTCGTTCATTCTCCTGGTAAGTTTCGTGGTTCCTCTCCATTAGAGAGACAGATTCTCGGATTGTATCTTCCCGGGCATCAGGAACTAAGGACGTCCGTGGCTCTCCCATGGCCTCAAGTCTGGAAGGAGAAGTGATCCTATCTCGCGCGTTTGGAACCAAACTATCTTCCTCCTCAGAGTCGTCTCCGAGCGATTGTGAGCCCGCCTGGAGTCCCGAGGTTGCCTCCAGAGCGGCCGCGCCAACGGCGCCACTCAGTGCCAGCAGGGCGACGGTTGCAACTTCCATAGCTGTGCTCGTAGTGTTGCGAACAACAGACGCTCGGGGAGAAAATAGGCCACGCGAAGAAAGGAAAAACACAGAAAATGGGGAAAATGGCACGACCGGGCAGAACAAGCTGTCGAGCAGAGTAAGAAGACGGTAGTTCCCAGAGATTGTTCAGAAGACGGAAAGCGGCCATGGAATGGACCAACGGACAAAAAACTGTCGAACTCTGATTAGCTTATTTTAGATGGGATTATATTTACATGATGGAAAAACAAGAGAGCTACTAGAGACAAAAGAAGATCAGGATTGGCGGGTTGTAGGACACGGCCACGCTCGGAGTGCACATGGGAGCGCCCTCCGGAGCAAGCTGCCAGACGTGCAGAGAACGTCAGGACAAGACATCGCATGCAAAAATTGCCATCTCAGTTCTGCGCGCAGCATACCCACTGCCACTGAACTGCCGGCCGCTGGCCAATATGGTCCACGGACCAGTTTTCTTAAACGATGACTGGTGGCGGCGATGGCATCCAGCGGGGAGGAAAAGTAACGAATCACCATTTCTACGTGCATCTCTATATGCTCGTTCTGTACGGGGAACAAGATATTTCATTGCTGGCTTTTTGACAACAAAGTATTACGGAAGAGCTGCAGCAAAACGTGGTACTGACTGTACTGACGGTTCGCGGGCGTTCTTCTTGTGTTCAGCAGTCCAGTATTCTTTCCAGCGTGCAGGAATCTAAAATATTGACGGGTTTTCTGTCACTGAATTAGTGATAGGCTCGCTTGCACGTTGTGGTGATCAGCCACGCCCCAAATGCATCCCGTAAGGTCACATACCCATTCGCACGGGTTGCTGCTGAAAGAAGTGCGAGAGAAGTTCCTCGATGTTGTTAGCTTCTATAAGCAAGGAAGTTGCACAGTATCGGCATGCACGTCTCAGATTTTAAACGATAAGCGATCTACGGGTGTAGGCATAAGCCGTGTGGTTATGCTACCAGCATGAGCCGCAGCGTGAACCACGAAAATAAGCGAGATGAGGCCACCGCAAAGCACGACGCGTATTCGCATCACAAACCATGGATCTGCCGTGATACATGTCCTCAGTCCGTTGATATATAGCAGTCGTTGGTGGCACTCCTCGTGGTTTTTGGTTTTTCTCTGAATGACTTTGATTAACTTGCTTACAGCTAGAACTACGTGAATGAGGTCGTATGCGGCCCGCCGCTACAACTGTCTGGGGTTGTCTTCTTGTCTCGCAACGAAGCGGACCCTACGAAGTATCAGTAGCTGTTGGACTGGACCTTTGTGGTGCTCAGAAAATCCTTACTGCTAGCAAAATCGTGCTCAAGAAAAACACCTGAGGCTTCGTGAGGTCGGTGACGTGCAGTGCGCACTAATTAGTAAAGGGAATCTCGCTGTCCTTGTCATCCTGATGCAGTGCAACCACGTTCTTCAACGGTTTCACGGTGATGAAGGCTGCAGCGCTTTGCAGGATTGTTGATGTGGATCCTTTGTGCTCATAACATTGAAAGGCTCACCGTTTTACCCCCTCCTCCGAGAAAGTGTAATGATCCGGCTGACCGAATGCGTTCCACAGTTTTTAAAGTGCACATCATTTGCTGGGGGCAGCTGTCGCCAATGATTTGCCATGCTTTATCGGTCGGTAGCCTGCGGCTCTGGGCCGAAGACAGGATGTCCAACACCACTGTAGCCTTGCATTAACTGCGGCTGTGTTTCGTCGACTGGCATATGCTGAGAATCCAGTTGGTCAGAGATATCTTTTGCGTGATGTCCGAAATGCACTTGGCCACTGAAGCTTGCCGGGGCAGTTAATATTTCGTGAGCTCTGCTTTCCGTTTGCGCACCGAGCAGGCTCATTGGGACGTCATTCTTCTTCTGGCAATGCTTCTACAAAAATGCCTTTAGACCCATTACGTACGTATACGTCCGACAGCGACAACCACGCTCTACTGTCTTAGTTTCAGGGCTATCGTGGTTACTTTAGGGTTTTCATGGTCTGGGTTTTAGCAGAAGTAAGGTAGTATTCGAGTGCAGGAGGTGTGGATACCCCCTACTCCCCTTCTGCCGGTACGATGCCGTGCGAATTGGCGACGGTTGTCGTACTCCCAAAGCCCGGATTTCTCCCTTCTGGAGCTGCTTGCACAGCTTTACTCGAGCGGGTCTTTTCCGGATGGTGAACTCGTGGGGTTCCCATTCAAGCATGAAGCACAGGAGTGTGAGACACTGTGGAACACGCGAAGACCGTTCACCTTAGCGCAGGCTCTGAAAGCCGGACTATCGTGAGAGAAAAAAAAACGACGCATAACTCTTTTGTACGCAGACGTTGTCCGTAGACATTTGCCCAGAGGGCTGGGCTTCTTACGGGACGACAACGTTTATAGCATTTTCCCTCCCATCCTATACTGAAGTCATCGTCGTTTGATCTGCGTTCCTGCGCCACAAACCTCCAATCACAGACGCACTGACTTTGCGTGTATGCATGGATTCGGTTCGTCTCGTCCGTCTACCTGATGGCATCTGTTCTGCGACGCTTTTCTTCGTCTCTCGAAGTCGTGTCTACCTCCAGCGCAGTGTCCTGCAGCATCGGCTTTTCTGCAAATATGATTTGGACTTCTCTCTGGTGTCGGAGTTATGGTGCACTGGACATATTCAGTTGTCAACTGGAAGAAACTCTCAAGCTCATGGAACAGCCATTGGTTTTACAAAAAGACTTCATTATGCGAAAACCTTTTAACTGTCGGTACATCCTTCTAACATTCTAGGTAGTGCTTACTTTATTCAAATCTTCTAACATGTGTTCTTTGACAACTGCACTCTGGGCTGGCCTACCACTGCAGCTAATTTCAACTGCACTGTTTTCCGGCCTGTCTTTTTGCCTCATTATCAACTTGAGGAGCATAGGATGTATTGCCTCCGAATTTGCGAAACGGTGAAATTTGTCAAGTGGATAATATTCCGCCTTACGCTGTTGACCGGGATTTCATTCGAACGCTGATCACACTGATCACATCAGCTCCGGCGGCCACTACATGGATGTGTCCGTTAACACTCCTTTAAGTGTCTCCGAGCAACGAGATGTAACAGAACTGTACAAGCAGGCACGGCAGGAGAATATCACAACAGTTTACGGTATTATCCGACCGAAATAAACCTTCACGGAACGCAGACGTTGTGATTGATTCCAGTCAAAACCTGAAGGGGAAATAGGCATCATAGTCATGCTTATCACAAGGAAAAAATGTGTTCGTCCTCGCAGTCGGTCAGTGTGGGAGCGATGAAAATCCAATGCATGCACACACCGTCGTCTTAGACACAAAGTGTGATGCTATTTCATCTCGCCGACGTTGGCTATGAAAGCAGTTGATACAGTGGCAAGTGCCAGCGACGGGTCAAACAGGATAACACCCATTCAATCCCTGTAAAAAAACTGTTTCACTCCTGGGTCGACCCTCGAGCACACACAACCGGGAGGTGTAGAAAGGGGAGATCGGGAAAAGGTGGTTGCATCGGTTCTGCCACTATGCGAGCGTCCTGACGATTAGGGGTGATCGATTGACCCTGCACTCGTGTTGTGTGTGTATATCATTAGAACTTCATCCAGGGTACAATTGAAACTGACTTGGGACCTTGTGTCTTTGTATTCTTTGCATCACTGTCACAATCTGATGTTTCACGTCACAGAGGATGCACGTCACACTCTTTGCCAGCTCGCCATTTGCGTGTCTCGTCGTCGAGTCTCTGAACAGTCTACCGATTGTGGCGAAGGATGCTGTATGACGAGGACGAAAGGTGTCTTATAACAGTGGTCGGTAATCAAAGTAAACAATGAAGTACGTCCAGAGATCGTTATTGAGAGGGATGATACATACTCCAGCCGCGCTGAACCTGGCGCGTCGGGTGATGTTCACAGCCTTGCCACAACTGATGAAGCATATTCGGTACAAAGCCTGCCATTTCTACCCCAAGAAAATCCTAGCAGTTCTGAGACTGCAGTCAGAGCGCCCCACAGATGTAGAACACGATTTTGCCATGCCGATGCCACCGTCTGAGGTTGCGTGTCAAAAGCTAGGAGGCGGAAGAACGGCTTTGCCATCAGCAGGCACACTGGGTCACCGGTATCCAGTCAGTGATTTGTGTTTTTATTGCGACATTCGTGGTCCAGTTCACGATCATAGTGTGAAGGAACCGTGTGAAGCCGCTCGTCTTCGGCACATTGGAGAGAGCCCCTGTGGTCGATGTTGGTGGCATATTTCGCTAGAGGAGATTCCACTTAGTTCAAGGCAGATGATGCACAGGCGAACAATACGTAAACCTGTAAGTTGTTGGAGAACGGAACGCTCACTGATGGATTTCCTTGCACGATACTCCGGCGGACCACGTGCATTCGGCCGCCTCCAGCCTTTGTTGACGTTTTTGCCGGGGGCTGTAGTAGGGGAAGTGCGCCAAGCGAATAGAGAGCGAACCCTTAGACTTGCAAAATATCATCCATGCCTCAGACTTTAATGAAATATATTTCTTCTTACTTGCACAGCTACAAGCCGTTGCACTGAGCGCTACAAAGAGTATGCCTGTGGACTTCTGCGTGTCATCGCGCGGTCCCTAGCTGCTTCCGCACTCGACACTGTCCTAGTTGGCAACGCTTGAACCTCGTCCAGCCACACGTATCGACTCGTCGATTGCATTTTGCCCTCTTACCCTCGATCCAGCGTGAAGCAAACGCGCTGACAAAATAATGACTTAGATTTGCGTGCTGTTCTATCAGGTAAGATTCATTGTGCAGGTCTTTTCCCGCAGTTTCCGTGTCACTGCGGGGCAGATGCTTGCGTGCCAGACAGGTTAAAAACCTCTTCAAGCAAGGTGGGTCCGATGCTGTAAGGCGGACAAGCACACCGACCGCCGGCGAACACAGCAGAAGCGGCGGCGGCACACTCACATGCAGCCTGGTGTCGGGTTTTGGGGTTTTTGGGGTTATAGGGTTTTTTGGGGTTTTGGTGTCTTTTGGGGTTTTGGGATTTTAGGGATTAGGGTTTCGGGTTTTTAGGGTTTATTACGGTTTAGGGTTTATTACGGTTTAGGGTTTATTACGGTTTAGGGTTTATTACGGTTTAGGGTTTATTACGGTTTAGGGTTTATTACGGTTTAGGGTTTAGGGTTAGTTTAGGGTTTAGGGTTAGTTTAGGGTTTAGGGTTAGTTTAGGGTTTAGGGTTAGTTTAGGGTTTAGGGTTAGTTTAGGGTTTAGGGTTAGTTTAGGGTTTAGGGTTAGTTTAGGGTTTAGGGTTAGTTTAGGGTTTAGGGTTAGTTTAGGGTTTAGGGTTAGTTTAGGGTTTAGGGTTAGTTTAGGGTTTAGGGTTAGTTTAGGGTTTAGGGTTAGTTTAGGGTTTAGGGTTAGTTTAGGGTTTAGGGTTAGTTTAGGGTTTAGGGTTAGTTTAGGGTTTAGGGTTAGTTTAGGGTTTAGGGTTAGTTTAGGGTTTAGGGTTAGTTTAGGGTTTAGGGTTAGTTTAGGGTTTAGGGTTTAGGTTTAGGGTTTAGGGTTAGTTTAGGGTTTAGGGTTAGTTTAGGGTTTAGGGTTAGTTTAGGGTTTAGGGTTTAGGGTTTAGGGTTTAGGGTTTAGGGTTTAGGGTTTAGGGTTTAGGGTTTAGGGATA